>NC_041383.1:614379610-614409137 GCF_002162155.2 Triticum dicoccoides
GGGGGTCACTGATGGATACCTAACCAACCTATACTAAGCAGTTTAGAATAAGCAGGTAGGTATAAACAAGCAGGTACCAAAGCAGGCTATGCATCAGAATAGGAGCAAACAATAACAGTAGCAAAATCTAATGCAAGCATGAGAGTATAGAATGGGCGATATCGGGATGATCAAAGGGGGGGCTTGCCTGGTTGCTCTGGCAAGGAGGGGTCGTCGTTGACGTAGTCGATCACAGGGGCATCAGCATCGTCAACGGGGTCTACCGAAAAGAAGAGGGGGGAGAAACAGTAAATACATAGCAAGCAAGTGCATACTAGGACAACAGGCAGAGCTAAACGTGTTCTAACGTGGTGCAACACGATACCGACGAGGGCGGAAGTCAACCGGGAATGTTTTCCCAGTTCCGGACCTGTGTCAGACAGATGACCGGAGGGGGAAAGTTCCATGTTCAGCATGCTAGGGGCATGTGACAGATGAACAGACCGCGTATTCAGATTCGTTGGATTTTTCTTAGCAACTTTCATATAGAAAACATTTTCATCCGAGTTACGGTTTATTTTCTATGAATTTTCAAAGATTAAAGCATTTTCAGAAACTATTAAAAAAGCAGAAAAGGAATATTGCATCAGCATGACGTCATAGTGACGTCAACAGTCAACAGGACGGCTGACCAGTCAAAACTGACATGGGGGACCCATCTGTCATAGACAGTGGGTTAAACAGGGTTTAAACTAATCTAAATTTAGTTAGTAAAACTACTGGGCCCACCTGTCAGTGTCTAATTAACTAAACTAATTAGTTTTAATTATTAAAATGTTTTAATTAGAGGATTAAGAAGTGGGACCCGCACGTCAGTGGCACTGAGTGCCCAGTCAGCATAGTTGACCACGGTCAACATGGTCAACTGGGTCCAGGGGACCCACAGGCAGCGACCCAGAGGCGGGCCCTGCCGGTGCCAGGTCAGCGCCAGCGCCGGAGCAACACCGGCGAGGCCATTTGCGGCGGATCCGCGCC
This sequence comes from Triticum dicoccoides, assembly GCF_002162155.2. Lineage (NCBI taxonomy): Eukaryota > Viridiplantae > Streptophyta > Magnoliopsida > Poales > Poaceae > Triticum > Triticum dicoccoides. The sequence continues at coordinate 614,380,625 of NC_041383.1, forward strand.
GGAATTAGCCGGAATTCGCGTGCAGGGCGCGAGAGGGGGTGTGGCCTAGTGCGTTCGATCGGGCGTCCGACGCCGCATCGATCTACGGCGGTCCCGTGGGCTAACTCGGCTGGAGTGGAGCGCTACATCGACGGCGGCGGGCGGCGCGTTCAGACGGAGTTCGGGATCGGCGCTACAGAGCGCGTGCGAGCGAAGTAAAGGGCTAGGTGAGGTCTATGGCGCTCCAGGAGCTCGTCAGAGCTACTAGCTCGAGCGGAGGAGCTCGGTGGCGAGCCCTACGACGGCAATGGCGGATGGCGGAGCTCGGCTTGCGGGCGAGCTAGCTACGGCGCGGGGAAGAGCACGGGGAGAGAGGGAGAGGAAGGCGGAGCTCACTGGGCGCCTGTAGGGGAGGGCAACAGGCTCGAGGAGGGCGCGAGGTAGCCGGAATTGACGGAGAAGCAGCGGCTGTCGAAGGAAGAAGAAGATGAGGATCCGAGGCAGCAACGCCTCCCAGCTCGCGCTGCTGGCCGTAGTAGACGCAGGAGATGCCGACGATGCTCCTCGACGTCTTTGCTTGGCTCGGGGAGGTCGTCGGCCATGGTCACGGCGAGGCGGTAGCAGCGGCCGCATCGGGTGGGCGCAGGGGAGAAAGGGATCTGGTGAGAGGGAGAGTGGAGGACGGAGTGGGGAGCGAGGGGGCAAGTGGGGGAGGGGACCGAGGCGCCGCAGGGGGGCGGCATCCTTATCGCCTCCGCGGTGACGCCGATGAGCTGGTCCTGCAGGGACTGCTCGGTCGCAGGCGCCCGGTCGCGTGAGCAGTGGCGAAGAAAGGCGACCGAGGGAGTGCAGGGTTGGGCCGGCCTGGCTAGATGGCCAGCTGGGCTGAGGCCTAGCGCGAGGGGGGGGGTCTCTTTTATTTTCCTTTTAAAAGCCTTTGTATTTTCTGTTTCTGTTTTATTTTACAGCAACAGTTTTGCAATAATTCAAGCCACCAAATGACCTTGCATAAAAGTGGAGCTTGGCCACAAAAATACTATGAAATATTCTGCAGTGTCACAAAAGTTTGTGCAATTTTGGAGTTCATTTGAATTTTTCATAAAGAGGATAGCATTTAAGAAAATGCTTAAATGATGTGGTTATAATTGCCAAAGCTCATCTTTGCACAAGAGGGATGTTGTGTTCCTTAACAAATAAATGTTATGGAATATTTGTCAAATGACGGACATTTTTCTAGCAAGTTTCGAGCAAACTCATTTTGCATTGTGACTTTGAATTGTTTTCAGAGAGGAATTTGAAATGAGATATTATCCCAACATGATTATCATTGAAATTCACAGTAGCTTAGCATCATCATGGTGGTTTAGTGTAGCATGATCCTCGGGGTGTTACAAATCTCCTCCACTACAAGAAATCTCGTCCCGAGATTTAAGTGGTGAAGTAAAGAATAACTTCGGGAGAACTGACCCTTATAGGGTTAATTATCTGGTGAACAATTCAGGGAATGTGGCAGAAGTATCTCTCGAGTTGAAACTTAAGAAAACATCGAGAGCAAAATATGAAGGTACAATAGGAAGTTTCAAGCGAATGGACAAACGATCGATACCTGAACAGAGTGTGAGAAGGGGGTTCAGAGCATCGGGAATAGATCATATCTCGGAAGGTGGCTCGTGACAAAACACAAAGCCAAGAGCAAATGATACTTCGGAATAAAAGGATATACAGGAGAGTCAGGTTCCGATCCTGTGGAACTGTGGGTTATGAGCCCACCATGTGGGTTAAAAGTAGAAAGGGGGCCGATAGCAAGGCATGTCAGATGATAGACTGTCAGTTATGTTGTCAACACATTGGTACCAAGGGCGAGGGACGAGAGAAACGGACCAGTAGGCGAAGTTCTCGTCCATCGGTGGTTACCGAAATGTCAACAGCAATGATAACAAGGTCTTATTTACAAATTTTACACCGAGGTGTTTACATAAGCAGGAAACTATTACTGCTTAGATCATAAAGATCACAAGAAAGGTTAAACAAAACAATGGAAAGGAAAAATGTGGTTGTTAGTTTAACCAGACCAATGGAAAGAAAAAGGTGCTTATACACAAGAATTGGGAGTATATCCTTCCCAAGGGGAAGCGGAGCAGGATATACATGATATGACAGCAAGTTCAAAAGCATTTACATAAAGGGGCGAGGGAACAATCATGATATTACCCATACAGCGGTGTTTGGATAATTGATCAAGAAACATTTAGCATTGCGCCTCCAAATGTTCTTGTGGATTAACGGAGTACCACACACATGCTTCGGGATAGTGTTGACATGGTCATCAGGAAATGTTAGACTTCGGATACACAAAGGATCCATCGGAAACAACTTAGAAAATAAGTCATACCATTTCAGCAAGGAAAAGATGAGGGTGTGGCTGACGGGCTCAGCAACAATCCATCGGCATGTCAAAAAGGATGTATTTCCAAAATTATATGAACAAGTTTGTGTTGGGGGAGGCAAGAATGTTGTCGATGATAATTCAAATCATCGAGGGGCAAGGATGGTGTTTCTCATCATGAATTCAATTGATATCCTAGAAGAGCTCGGAATGTTGATGATGGTCACGACACATTTGTCGAGAGATTTCATGAAGATGTAATCGATCGACGATGACAACAAGTCATAGGAATGATGAAGCGAAAAGTTATTGGAACCACATGTACAACACAAACTCGAAAACAAGCTTGCTGTTCAAGGCGAAAAATGATAAGGCGAGGAATATCAATGTAATCTTAGCTCATCGTCAGAAATTGTGCTCCAGGAAGAAGGACCAGATAGCACAGGTAAAAATTTTAGTACGATAATGATATAGCCGATCAGGCTAGGACTGACTTGAAGGATTATTAAACTCGTAAGCAACAAAAATGACTTAGAGTTATTGAATCGGAGTGCGGAATCTATTCACTTATCGGTGTTCTCGGTTGACAAACAACCCTTGAACCCATGAAGTGACAAGACAGGGTAAGGTAGTACTTCATCAAAAGTTCATAAGATGTAGTGCAATGGCATGATATCCTCAAGGTACCAAGGGGTAATACTCGACGACAAATCAAGGTAGAGGTTGGACTAGGGTGTTGCTCTGCAGAAGATAAGGGCTCAAACTTGCACGAGAAACGGAATCAAGGAGGAACATGGTCGGAACCACGTCCATGGATACAAGATGAACTTATAACAAGGGGATAATTATTTTAAGAGAAGCTTCCATGATAAGGTATACATCGGGTCCCTGGGCATGAACACAAAGTTCAAGGTCGACTCCCACTTCTTCAATGCATAACCTTTCATTCACTGCTCTAAAAATGATTTCAGTGTCAAAAACCTACATGGTGAATTACCAGAGGAGTATGACCCATGAAACCTTTCGGGTTCACACATTAAGGAAGGCATAGGTCCAACCCATCGGGGCATCTTAGGACATATACCATGAACTTTAGGATCAATTAACACATGTTCGAAGCAGAGCATGGTTGACAAAAGCAGAGGGTACAAATTGTCAAAGACATTATGTATCATGGGAATAACTCACAAGAATTTTGAATGTGAAGGATACTATCGGATAATAACCCGACAATGGGCCTGCCGGTCCAAAATGGAGCTGATGTGAGTATCGGTACTCAATCAAAGGAAGAAAGAATGAAAGGCATCGGGTTATAGAACATCTGAATAATTCGATGCTTAGATAACAAAGGAATTATGATTTCTAAAATGAAGGGCCAGAAGCAGACGCTCTGATCAAGGATGGGTAAGTAGAATAGACCCAGGGGCACAATTGACGATAGATAGATTGGTCAAGAACCAGCTCATGTTCGAAATGACGTCTGAGCCAGAAAGATAATTTAGAAGGATCAAGTGATGATTGCGTGCTTTCACACACATGTTGAATCGATAGGATCAAAATGATGGTGTCAAAGGATACTAATGAATATTCCTACACATATGGAAAGCATCCATAATGCAAGCAGGCAAGTATTTGCAGAGCAATAGTTTGAAGAGGATTCTTGGAAGATCGGATAAGTATTTCAAAGCATCTTGTGAATCACTTGATCAACTAGGAATGAACAAATCCTCGATAAGTGTGAGGAATTATCCTTAGATGTATTCATATGGAAAAGGAGCTGCAAGGCAGCAGGCACAATGGATTCTCGAAACATCAGAGTGTATTTTGATGCATCTTGTAATAACAAGAGCAACTAGAAAAATGATGTATTAACGACGGGTGTATGTAGCTATCCCTAGGGATTTATTGATGGAAGGGAATTTCAAAAAGCGATGGTACAAGTCTCGAGAGAACATCGGAGAGTAACTTCGAAGTCTTATGGTGAAGCAGGCGATCATCGGTAATGTCGGGGCTCTCCGGGAGGAAGTGGGTACGAGAACCTAATGTCAGAGTTAGCAAAATTGTTTAACCCGAATGGAAGAGAGATCAGAATCCCAGAATATAGACGAGGAATAAAAGATCCTAATACCACCCAATTGGCGACGTGGGCCGATAAGCCACACAGCCAATGTTAGTAAAAGTTTTTCAGTGACTAGACTCAACTTCGGTCAAGGAGTTGGCAAGGGGGCTACCTACAAGCAGTCAGCTCTGATACCAACTTGTGACACCCCCGATTCAATGGTACACTAATCATACACGCAAATGTGTACGATCAAGATCAAGGACTCACGGGAAGATATCACAACACAACTCTAGACACAAATTAAAATAATACAAGCTTTATATTACAAGCCAGGGGCCTCGAGGGCTCGAATACATCAGCTTGAATACAAACGAGTCAGCGGAAGCAACAATATCTGAGTACAGACATAAGTTAAAAAAGTTTGCCTTAAGAAGGCTAGCACAAAAGCATCTACGATCGAAAGGGCAAGGCCTCCTGCCTGGGAGCCTCCTAACTACTCCTGGTCATCGACGGTCTTCGTCACGTGGTAGTAGACGCCCTCGGTGTAGTAGCAGTCGTCAAAGGTGTCATCTGGCTCCTGGACTCCGTCATCTGGTTGCGTCATCCGAGAAGAATGGAAAAGGGGAAAAAGAGGGAGCAAAGCAACCGTGAGTACTCATCCAAAGTACTCGCAAGCAAGGATCTACACTACAGATGCAACATTATCAAAGAGGGGTTGTATATGTGGACTGGGCTGCAAAAATGCCAGAATAGAGAGAAGGCCTAGTCCTATCAAAGACTAGCATCTTCTGGAAACCACCATCTTGCATCAAACAAGAGGGAGTAGAGTAGCATAAAGTAAAGTGGTAGTAGTGTTGTCAACCTCAGCCAGAGATCCTTTCTCGACTCCCTGCGAGAAAGAAATCCCAGAGCCGTACTATCCAATTATCAACACAATCCAATTCTCATCACCATCCAGTTCTCATCACAAGTATCCAGTTCTAGTTGTATCGACCGGGATACAACTCCAAGTGTCCGTTACCGTAGGACAGGCTATGCATAGATTAGTTCTTCCCTGCAGGGGTGCACCAACTTACCCACCACGCTCGATTGACTCCGGCCGGACACACTTTCCTGGGTCATGCCCGGCCTCGGCCAAACAATACGCTGCAACCCGACCTAGGCTTAATAGAGAGGTCAAGCACGCCGGACTAAACCTATGCCCCCAGGGGTCATGGGCCATCGCCCCGGGAACTCCTGCACGTTGCGTGGGCGGCCGGTGAGCAGACCTAGCTACCTCCCTAAAAAGGCAGGAGCTTACCAGTCCAACCCGGCGCGCGCCGCTCCGTTGCTGACGTCTATTAAGCTTCGGCTGATGTACACGACGCAGAACGCCCATAGTATGACCACGTGATGGTTAGTGCTATCAGGCCAGAGGCCCCTCGGATCAAATATCCAAATCGTAGTGGATTAGGAACGCGCGGTAACAAGCAGAGACTCACGAAAGATGTGACCCCGTTGCCCCGTCTTGAGGACTTGCGGCAAGAGCTAAGAATGCCAGGCCACGCCTCGTAATTATCTCTCGGGCACCTTCCAGGTCAACCCGACTCCACATCACTCGCAATTATGCTCGCGCGGGTACCCCTCAGGGTCGACCCGTCTTTAGTAACATGGTTCAGTGTAAAGTCATAGTAATCATAGTAACTGTGTGTCTAAACATCAAGGGGAAAACCCGAGGAATCACCCCCGGTGAACTCCACTCAATGTAATCATCAAGGTGAACGTAAGAGGAATCACCCCCGAGGTTCACACTTGAGGGGTTGCACGACAGAGTCGTATCGGAAGTGGTTAAGGCGGAATCACCCTCAATGACCACGACCGAATAGCTACACTACAGGGTTAACATCAGAAGTGTTGTAGAGGTCTCACCCTCGGCACTCGATAGTATCCCGGTAGTGTCGAGCAACTAAGGGGAAAGTGATGTGCGGTGCCGGGGCCTGGTCTTCGGTCCCGTTGATCGGGTCTTCGATGATGAAGCAGGGGCAACAAAGTCAAGGTGTGTGGGGGGGGGGTCACTGATGGATACCTAACCAACCTATACTAAGCAGTTTAGAATAACCAGGTAGGTATCAACAAGCTGGTACAAAAGCAGGCTATGCATCAGAATAGGAGCAAACAATAACAGTAGCAAAATCTAATGCAAGCATGAGAGTATAGAATGGGCGATATCGGGATGATCATAGGGGGGGCTTGCCTGGTTGCTCTGGCAAGGAGGGGTCGTCGTCGACGTAGTCGATCACAGGGGCATCAGCATCGTCAACGGGGTCTACCGAAAAGAAGAGGGGGGAGAAACAGTAAATACATAGCAAGCAAGTGCATACTAGGACAACAGGCAGAGCTAGACGTGTTCTAACGTGGTGCAACACGATACCGACGAGGGCGGAAGTCAACCGGGAATGTTTTCCCGGTTCCGGACCTGTGTTAGACAGATGACCGGAGGGGGAAAGTTCCATGTTCAGCATGCTAGGGGCATGTGACAGATGAACAGACCACGTATTCGGATTCGTTGGATTTTTCTGAGCAACTTTCATATAGAAAACATTTTCATCCGAGTTACGGTTTATTTTCTATGAATTTTCAAAGATTAAAGCATTTTCAGAAACTATTAAAAAAACAAAAAACGAATATTGCATCAGCATGATGTCATAGTGACGTCAACAGTCAACAGGATGGCTGACCGGTCAAAACTAACATGGGGGACCCATCTGTCATAGACAGTGGGTTAAACAGGGTTTAAACTAATCTAAATTTAGTTAGTAAAACTACTGGGCCCACCTGTGAGTGTCTAATTAACTAAACTAATTAGTTTTAATTATTAAAATGTTTTAATTAGAGGATTAAGAAGTGGGACCCGCACGTCAGTGGCACTGAGTGCCCAGTCAGCATAGTTGACCACGGTCAACGTGGTCAACTGGGTCCAGGGGGCCCACAGGCAGCGACCCAGAGGCGGGCCCTGCCGGTGCCAGGTCAGCGCCAGCACCGGAGCAACGCCGGCGAGGCCATCTGCGGTGGATCCGCGCCGGAGTTAGCCGGAATTCGCGCGCAGGGCGCGAGAGGGGGTGTGGCCTAGTGCGTTCGATCAGGCGTCCGACGCCGCATCAATCTACGGCAGTCCCGTGGGCTAACTCGGCCGGAGTGGAGCGCTACATCGACGGCGGCGGGCGGCGCGTTCAGGCGGAGTTCGGGATCGGGGCTACAGAGCGCGTGCGAGCGAAGTAAAGGGCTAGGCGAGGTCTATGGCGCTCCAGGAGCTCGTCAGAGCTACTAGCTCGAGCGGAGGAGCTCGGTGGCGAGCCCTACGACGGCAATGGCGGACGGCGGAGCTCGGCTTGCGGGCGAGCTAGCTACGGCGCGGGGAAGAGCACGGGGAGAGAGGGAGAGGAAGGCGGAGCTCACTGGGCGCCTGTAGGGGAGGGCAGCGGGCTCGAGGAGGGCGCGAGGTAGCCGGAATTGACGGAGAAGCGGCGGCTGTCGAAGGAAGAAGAAGACGAGGATCTGGGGCAGCAATGCCTCCCAGCTTGCGCTGCTGGCCGTAGTAGACACAGGAGATGCCGACGATGCTCTTCGACGTCTTCGCTTGGCTCGGGGAGGTCGTCGGCCATGGTCACGGCGAGGCGGTAGCAGCGGCGCGTCGGGTGGGCGCAGGGGAGAAAGGGATCTGGGGAGAGGGAGAGTGGAGGACGGAGTGGGGAGCGAGGGGGCAAGTGGGGGAGGGGACCGAGGCGCCGCAGGGGGGCGGCATCCTTATCGCCTCCGCGATGACGGCGACGAGCTGGTCCTGCAGGGACTGCTCGGTCGCAGGCGCCCGGTCGCGTGAGCAGTGGCGAAGAAAGGCGACCGAGGGAGTGCAGGGTTGGGCCGGCCTGGCTGGATGGCCAGCTGGGCTGAGGCCTAGCGCGAGGGGGGGGGTCTCTTTTATTTTCCTTTTAAAAGCCTTTGTATTTTCTGTTTCTGTTTTATTTTACAGCAACAGTTTTGCAATAATTCAAGCCACCAAATGACCTGGCATAAAAGTGGAGCTTGGCCACAAAAATACTATGAAATATTCTGCAGTGTCACAAAAGTTTGTGCAATTTTGGAGTTCATTTGAATTTTTCATAAAGAGGATAGCATTTAAGAAAATGCTTAAATGATGTGGTTATAATTGCCAAAGCTCATCTTTGCACAAGAGGGATGTTGTGTTCCTTAACAAATAAATGTTATGGAATATTTGTCAAATGACGGACATTTTTCTAGCAAGTTTCGAGCAAACTCATTTTGCATTGTGACTTTGAATTGTTTTCAGAGAGGAATTTGAAATGAGATATTATCCCAACATGATTATCATTGAAATTCACAGTAGCTTAGCATCATCATGGTGGTTTAGTGTAGCATGATCCTCGGGGTGTTACAAAGGCGGTCAGCAAGTCGGGCCCGTAAGGCCCTCCGACCTTACCATCACCTTGAGTCACGCAACGGCCGTGGCGCCGGAGGCCAACAACGACCTAGGCCGGTACGACCAATTAGGCCGCTTTCCAGTCGATGGGCCGGCTACGTAAGCCGGCAGATTGACCCAGTCACCCTCCGGGTAGACACTCTTCATGTAGAAGTACGACTGCTGCCACATCTTCATCGACTGGGTCATCGTGATGGGAGGGAATGGGTTGTTGGCAGCCGACTTCCGCACTGCGACGAAGGCGCCGCACTACACCTCCACGCTCTTGACGATAGTGCCGAGCTTCGAGTAAAAGAACTCCCCTGAAAGCTCGAGGGTGGGGAGAACGCCAAGAAAGCCCTCGCAAAGGGTGACGAAGGCGGACAGCAGCACCACCGTATTCGGTGTGAGGTGGTGCAGCTGAAGGCCGTAGAAGTCGAGGAAGGCCCGGAAAAAGCCGCTCCCCGGCAAGCCGAGGCCACGCACGCAGTGTGACCTGAAGATGACGCGCTCACCCAACTCCGGCGCCGACGAGATCTCCCGCTCCGGCGCGAGGCGGACCTTCGCACAGTCCTCGCCGGGCAGCCGCCGCGTCCGGCGGAGGAAGTCAACATGGTCCTCATGGACGTTGGAGCCGTCCCATGCTCCGGCGCGCGCCATGAGGGCAGGAAGCTTGACGAGTGGAGCACAACAGCGACGTATGCGCGATCCCGCGACGGCAAACCACGGCGCAGCAAGAGGGCCGGAGGCGCGGTGCGGCGACGGAGCGCGGCAGTGACGTGAAGAAAAAGAAGAAGAGGATGGCGGAGGAGGAGATGAGCGCGCGTGCGTCTGCCGCTCCCCTCCTTCCCCTATTTATAGCCGCGGAGCGACGAAGCCGAGGGGGCGGGGAGTAGGGGTCGTGGGATTAACTGCGCCCACTCCCTCACGACCCCACGGTTATCATGCCTTAACGGCATGTAGTAACTACAATTGGAATTCCAACCGCCCGCCTCGGCCACAGAGGATCCGCACGTGGGCCGAGGCGTGGTATTGGCGGGCCCTAGCCTGCGACGACGTCCCGTCGCGCGCGTGGGCTGGCAGGCTGATCCAACCGATAGGTGCCGCGTGGCACGCGGGCAGCGGGTGGCCGGCTCGACGCCCGGCTTGTGTGCCATCTGGTTCCCACCTTCGGGCTTCAAAATCTTCCAGATGACGCGTCTGGTTGTGGCCGACTCCCAACTGTCGGCTCTTCAGAGTAGGAATTTGCTTGGGCTTCTCGTTCCCCATTCAGCCACAAAGCCCCACCAGCTTCGGGGACTACTGTCGGAGTAAATGAACATGGGTAGCCTAGCCGGCTCCCCCTGGCTCTTCAAAAACATCGGGCCGACTGGGCCCTCAAACATCCAAGATGAAGGGCCGCCTTCTCCAGGCCGGCTGTCCCATCGGCCGGCTGTTGGAAGGCGGCAAGGCTCAACAGGCCCTCCCAAAGTAGGCCGACTCCTAGCAGGCGGCCACCAGAGCGGCCAGCTCCTAGCAGGCGGACAGACTTGCACCCTCAAAGTTTGCACCCACATAACGGCGATAAGACGGGGCGTGGCTACAGTGAAGCCTGCCACCCCCGAATCCCGGAGCGAGCGTGGCCACAGTGCGCTGTACCGAGCGACCATCCCCCGTCCGGCGCAACATTGTTGCCACGTTGACCGTGACGTCACCCACGACGGGTTGTCAGTACGGCCCGCAGGCGGCGGGCCCCTCTTGCCAAAGAGCTACCAGAGGGCAGCTAGGCCTGACCAGTCGGCACAGGTAGAGGCCGGCTCCCAACAGCAGGCCTACCTCCGCCCTAGAAGTTTGTGCGCCATTAAGCAGATAAGATGGGGTAAGGCTACAGTGAATGCCCGCCAGGCGGCGACACTGTAGCCATGCTTGCCCCGACAAAGCCATTGTCACCAAGGGCGAGGCTACAGTAATGAGCAGCCGGCAGGGTCCGCAGGCGGTGGGCCCAGCCTGTCGACCAAGAGGCCGGCAGCCGGCAGGACCCACCAGTCAGCTGGCCCCAGCGGCCGACGGAGAAGCCGGCGACCATAGACACTGACGGTCCGGACTCACATCCAGCCGGATTACCATTGTACCCCTGGGGGGTAGGCCTATATAAACCCCCCAGCGCACCCACGCAAAGGGTTGATCCATTAGAACTACACACACCACATAGAGAGAAGAGGAGAGCTAGCCTTGCCCTTCTTCTTCCTCTAGCCGAACAGCTCAAGGAGCCTCTTGTAGCCACTTTCTGATTTAGTGATCATGCGGAGACCCCGCAGAGCAGGACTAGGGGTGTTATCTTCTAGGAGAGCCCCGAACCTGGGTAAGATTCGCCGGCGTGCATGTCTTCACCTTATCCCGTTTCCAGGCACTGACGATGTCTTACTGGCTCCCACAATGATTAACCACCCGTTGGCATATGTCGCACCTACCACCCGACACACATACAGGACCATTGTTTACAATATACATGAACATTTATTTTAAGTATACATAAAATGTTTTTGAAGTATGTGCAAAATAGGCAAAACATTATTTTTGCAGCTCATGGGCATTTTTCTTATCATTAAAATGATTTTATAAAACTCCAATTTTTCATTTAAGATTTATAATGGAAAGGAAAATGTAGGCGAACAATAGCTGCAATATTTGCCGGCCCATGGCTGCCCAAAGCGAGCGACGCATGAATGAACGGCCCAATAAAAAAGAGTACAGTAGTGTAATAATTCAGAGAGAGCACCGACCGAACACTTGAGCATTGCTACACCAACCCCAACGAGTCAAGCAACCACTGTTCTCCTCAAGGTTTCAATCAACATACCTAAAACACGGTGAGTGGCATTGCTCGATAATAACTAACAGGCATACAAGCAAACAGTCGAATTCTCGGCCTCAGGTGATCACCGCCCCCCAACCCTAGTAAGACCAAGCATTGCTACGTGGGCCTACCACTACCAGTGCCACAACCCATTACTTCATAATACATTTTTATCTCGGAAAGTATATTGTAAATAACTAAGAAAAATATTTATTTAATAGATTTGATTTGAATTTAATAAAAGCTGGGATATAGTTGAATTTATGGTAAGATTTGATTTGATTTGGGTAAGGATAGGGGAAGGCAACAATATTCTGATTAATTATTAATATTTTATTGAGTTAATACAGAACATGAGTTTAGCAAGATTTGATCGAGTTAATGTAGAACATGATATTTAGTAGGAGAAGAAAAAGAAAGCCCGATTTGGTTTACATTATTCCAAACCAAAAGGCATGGAGGGATGAACCAAAGTAGTTGACAGGGAAAAACCAATGGGAAGGCTAGAGCAAATCGGTTTCGTCTTTAGTGGAAGGGAGAAAAACCAGACATAAAGGAATGGTGGGAGGTGAGGCGAACCTACCAACTCTTATTTAATAGTAGAGACTAGTTAATTGTCTGTGTGTTGCAACAGGGCATGCATATTCTAACGGCTCAACATCCATCTTATCTGACATATTCCTTAGATTCACTATATTATAGATTTAATTTTATTCGAGTATGAGTATGCGAAGGCAAATAAAGTTTTGATTTAGTTGAGGTTTTGGTAAGATTTGATTTGATTTGGGCATGGGTAGTGGAAGGCTGCAAGACAAGTTTTATTTTTTGTAAAATTTGATTTTATTAGATTGAGTTATTGCAGGACGCGGTTTTGGGAAATTATTGATTTAGTTTAGATTATTCCTATTTACTTTATTTATGTAGATTTATATTTTGTGCGGCATCGGTTAAGATTACCAAAAATATCAGCAAAGAACCAAAGGGGGATGGGCGCGGGGAGGAAAAAACCAGGGGCGGAGGTGAGACGAACCTGCCAACTCCCCTCTAACAGTAAAGATGTATTGTCTTCCTATTTTCTTTTCCAAATTTCTTTCCTTTTCTTTTATTCTTGGTCTTTCACTTTCCCGTTTTACATTTGTTGTCTTTATTTTTTTACTATTAAATCATTAACTATTTTTCTATTCTAAATAATTTTTTGTTGTTTCACCTTATATTTGTGTTTGTTTTTGCTGATGTTCAATCATTTTTACCTTTTAGGTAAGTACATGAATAATTTTTATGGGATACTTGAACACTTCTTTATAAGATGTGGATTATTTTTTAAACATGAACTTCTCTTTAAGATATATGGACATTTCATCTCACATACAAGACCATTGTTTACAATATACATGAACATTTATTTTAAGTATACATTTTTTTTGGAAGTATGTGCAAAATAGGCAAAACATTATTTTCGCAGCTCATGAGCATTTTTCTTATCATTAAAATGATTTTTTATAACACTCTAATGTTTCTTCTAAGATTTATAATGGAAAGGAAAATGTAGGCGAACAATAGCTGCAATATTTGCCAGCCCATGGCTGCCCAAAGCGAGCGACGCATGAATGATCGGCCCAATAAAAAAGAGTACAGTAGTGTAATAATTCAGAGAGAGCACCGACCGAACAATCGAGCATTTTTTCGATGAGGAACAATCGAGCATTGCCACACCAACCCCAACGAGTCAAGCAACCACTGTTCTCCTCACAACCTTTACGTTTGACGATGGCTCACCCAAACCACGCCCAGAATCGCGCCAGCTGCTCTTTACATACCGATTGACCGTGCTCGCTAACCTAGCTAGCTAGCTAGTGTTATCCGTTAGCCGATGCCGTTGGCTGGCTTTCGATCGATCACACGAGACATGTGGAAACCACGGGCGGCCATGTATTCAGTTCGTCGTTAGCGCGCGCGTAGCAGATAGAAGATGGACGCCTTGGCGGGGCTCTCGGCCCTTGCCGCGGTGGCGCTGCTGCTGCTGTACAGCGTGCACCGGTGGAGGAGCCCTCGGTGCAACGGCCGGCTCCCGCCGGGGTCTATGGGCCTCCCGCTCGTCGGCGAGACGTTCCAGTTCTTCTCCCCGGACGCCTCCTTGGACATCCCTCGCTTCATCCGACACAGGCTCACGAGGTACACCTGAAGCTGCCTGACGAGGCCCAAGCCAACGGGCAAGTTTCTCTCATAGCGACTCGTTGATCTTTTGTGTGCGAGATATATAGGTACGGCCCGATCTTCAAGACGAGCGTGGTGGGGCACCCGATGGTGGTGTCGGCGGACCAGGAGCTGAACCACATGGTGTTCCAGCAGGAGGGGGAGCTGTTCCAGAGCTGGTACCCGGACTCGTTCGTGGAGATCCTCGGCCGCGATAACGTCGGGGAGCAGAAGGGCACCATGTTCAAGTACCTCAAGAACATAGTTCTCAGGTACTTCGGCCCGGAGAGCCTTAAGGAGTCCATCCTTGGCGACGTCGAGCGCGCCGTCTGCAGCTCGCTCTGCACCTGGTCCACCCTGCCGGCCGTCGAGCTCAAAGAAGCCGTCTCCACCGTAAGCCTGGTCCTCCAACGCTCTAGATTATTGCACATGGTATTCACTGTTGAGGTTATGTTGCTACCTTGCGTACGGTGTTTGATCGCAGATGGTGTTTGAACTTTCCGCGAGCAAGCTGCTGGGCCTGGAGCCGTCGAGGTCCAAGGTTCTACGGAAGAGCTTCTTCGACTTCGTCAGAGGGCTCATCTCCTTCCCGCTCTACTTGCCAGGAACAGCCTACTACGCATGCATGCAGGTGATCAACACGAACACTAAGTCGGTCTGTAGTGAAGGCTGTTCAGCCATGCATGCACTAGGGGTCTAGGGTCATTGACTGACTCTGAGCAACTTTCAGGGACGGATGAGTGTAATGGAGGTGCTGCAGCAGGTGCTGGAGGAGAGGACGAGATCGGCTGAGGCGGCCGGAGGACGGGAAGCACGGTGCCACGGCGACTTCCTGGACTACGTCGTGCAGGAGATCACCAAGGAGAAGCCTGTCCTGACGGAGGGAATGGCGCTGGACCTCCTGTTTGTGCTCCTCTTCGCCAGCTTCCACACGACGTCGCTGGCCATCACCCTGGCCGTCAAGCTCCTCACCGAGCACCCTCGCGTCCTGGAGGAGCTCACGGTGAGTCCTGCATGATCTTTACGTGCATGCAGAGCGGAGCAGCTTCTAAATCTTTGTGATTTGGCTTGGGTGTATAGGTGGAGCATGAAACGATTCTGAACGAGCGTGAGGCAGGCGGCGAGTCTGATGGCGACAGAGTTACATGGAAAGAGTACAAATCCATGACATTCACATCCCAGGTCATAATCCATGACACGCATACCTTTAGCCGTACTAATAATAATAGTAGGTTTATGCTGCGATCGATAATCAGACGCGCATGCATCACGTTTTACAGGTGATAAACGAGACGGTCCGACTGGCCAACATTGCGCCTGGCATCTTCAGAAAGACACTGAAAGATGTACAGTTCAGAGGTAACCATGCATACAAAAACCAAAACATTGTGTCCCGATGTTTTACGATCTAAATCATGCATCCTGCGAAAACAAAAGAGACGGCACCTAGTAGTACCTCTCAAATGACAATTATTGGCGACAGGATACACAATTCCAGCTGGATGGGGAGTGATGGTCTGCCCTCTCGCGGTGCACCTTAATCCAGATATTTACCCTGACCCCCTCACCTTCAATCCTTCAAGGTTCAAGGTTTGTGGACCTTAATGCTCAACTCATGCAAGATCACTCAGCTCCACCTCCACGTATTACTTAACCAGGGGGCTACATGCACACAGGATAAACTAGAGGCAAACCGTGGGTTAAGACACTTCATGGCTTTCGGAGGAGGTCTCCGGTCCTGTGTTGGGGCAGACTTCAGCAAGCTACAAATGGCCATTTTCCTTCACTTTCTTGTCACCAAATATAGGTGCCTCCATTGTTTTATAATGAACCCAGTTGGAGTCCAAAATTTTGTAATTGTTCATATCCTCCATTTCTTTGTCATCATTTGCTCCAACGTATTTCAGGTGGATACAACTAGGTGGAGGCAAGATAGTCCGGTGTCCAGGGCTGGAATTTCCTGATGGTTACCTCATTCAGATCAGACAGAGAGATTAATCAGCACCTGCTTTCAAGTCATGCTAGCAGTAGGAAAAGCTTATATCTCACGTGTACAATTGTTCTAGCATGTTGTTTGATGAAATAACACTTGTGCAGAAGTATTTCTATTCTGTCAATTTTCTGCAGTTAAGTAAAAATACATCTTCAGAGATTTTCAAGCTTAACCTAATCTATATAATAAGTAACAAAGACGACAAGTCAGCTTAACTTATGACCTATATATATGCTATGCTGAGGTGGTGTAGTTGCATGGATAGATTAGTACTACTACCTGTTCGCACACGAACACGTCACCGTGTACCCTCGACGCCGGGGGTGATGCACCGCAGCTCACGTCGAAGGAGACCCGCCCGGAAGCGCGGTACGCAGGCAATCCGGCGGGTGCTTTTGTAGACCCGAAACCTCATACGCCCGGGAGGGACCCCGTCAGGGCGCGCGGCGGCTATGGGTTGCCCTAGGTCGACCTGATCGCCCCTAGGGCCTCGTGGATCGCCGCCCTGCAACTAGAAGAACGAACGAAGAACGAGGAAGAAGAAGAACAAGGGAGAGAGATAAAGGTAAAGGTAAAAGATGATAGATTGATTGTTCGATTGTGTGTTGTTATTCAATCGGCCGTCACCTCTTACATATATATGAGGTGGCTGGACTTTCCGTACAAGAAAAGGACTCAAATCCCGTCCAAAACATCAAAAGATAACCTAACTCGGACTACGAGGGCTGGAACTTCCGGTCAGCCCGGAACTTCCGGGCTAAAATTACATCAAGTTGCCCTCTTGCACAGCTCCTGCAGGTCGCATATGGCTTCGGATCGCGATGGTCCCAAAAGCAAAGTTGTAGACCTTGCAATGTAGAAAAATTCGTTAGTTGAACACTTTTTCATCCGAGGTCACCTTGATGTCGAAACTGGCCCCGCAAATCTGCAAATAGTGTTAAAATTCCAGTTTTCGGGGTGCTCCACGTGCAAACTTTCGGTTTAGCCTAGAACCTCCCCGAAAGTTTTGCCCGGAACTTCTGGGGCAGACTTATGCAGTACATTGTTTTGGCTCTAACTTTTGCATACGAACTCCGATTTAGGCATTTCTTATATCAAAATCCATCGTCTCGACGAGACGAAGACAATTCGTGTAGAAACTTTTCTCATATGAGGCCATCTTGGGAGCGTAATCAGCCGAATAGTGTTCTGAATACAAAATCTGAATACTCAAAACACAACTTCGGCCTTAAAGATGAGATCGGATGGCTACGGTTCAAATATCAAAGTTTCTCCTTTTGAAGATACGGAACTTTATCATTTTGAGCACTTCTCCATTTGAGGCCTTCTCAGTTATGTTTTTGACCATGCCAAAATCTGTTGTCAACACATGCCCCCCTGTTTTTCGGCAAAGCTTGTGTGCCGAAAAATAACTTCCGCATAACTCGTTATTAGGACGATGTCAACACTCCATCAGCTATTTTGCATGTTCTTAGGACGATAATTATATATCGGCCATTGCTTGTTTGAACCTCTTGATGCAAACTTGGGTGAAAACTTCTCAGCTTTTATAACAATCCGATGGTAAGGTTCTATAGATCAAAACCATCCTCCGAACCATAATGTTCACCCTTTCGCTAAGATATCGCAGATAATCAAGAATAAAATTCCTCCAATCCTTACTTCGCCTGCATAAAAGTTTCATTAGTGGCCCAAGCGGTGGGCTTCGATTCGGCCTTACCTATGTTGACAAGATCTAGCATCGGCTATTGATAGAAATGCAATACACCATGGTTAACATAGTAGCCGGATGCTTGTTGTGCCAACTCTTTCGAATTGTCATGTCTAGATATATGAACAATTTTAAAGCAACCCAAGATTAATCTTGCATCTAGACATACCTCAAGATAAACTATAAGTGATTCGTCAAAACATTGATAACCCTTGGATATTTGTTGCAGTACTCATAAGAATCACCAAAATCCTCAATATGTTTAGCACATATGGCAAAAGTTCCAAACCGAATAACATTGCATATCCGGCTTTGTTTATTGTGCAATAAATATTTTAAGAGGCATGCGGCTTCACAGAACAGCACTATATGGAGATATATAAACAACACTAACACCATGGCCATTGTTATGAATTCAACTATCAAAACCTAATCTCCATAGTAATTGTCTCGCTCTCCCACTACAAGAAATATGTCAACTTGTGACCACCACTATTGGTCACTGAAAGGTCACAAATTTCCATTTGCGACCTTTTTGTGACTAAAAATAGAAGGTCAAAAGCTGGCCGTCATAAACTGACTATAGCGACCTTTCTTCTGGAATGGTCGAAGACGTTTACGACCAAAATACGTCTATTGTTTCGTTTTGGTCACTAGCAACCTCCCCAGGCCACGTAGGCATCCA
The DNA here is from genome assembly GCF_002162155.2 of Triticum dicoccoides. Lineage (NCBI taxonomy): Eukaryota > Viridiplantae > Streptophyta > Magnoliopsida > Poales > Poaceae > Triticum > Triticum dicoccoides. The sequence continues at coordinate 614,398,923 of NC_041383.1, forward strand.
GCGTGGCAAGCTGATGTGGCACAAGATTCAGCCCGATCCAATTCGGTTTTCTACATGGGCCTAGCCCAACAATTCAGCCTTTTTATATATTTTTTCTTGATTAATTTTGGTCAACTACATGGGACAGGCCCAACATTTAAGCCATTTTATTTTTGGGCCGTAGCCTTTTTAGTCCATTGATTTTTATAGTTTCAGCCATTATACATTGGGGTACCACTAGTAAGCCAGCCCCACATGTCATGCTTATCTCAAAATATGTCCCACATGTCAGAAATTTCGAAATTTGTCAAACAACCATTATAACTTGGACCCTCTTGTCATGTTTCCATTTCACGGGTATTCAAATCACATATACAATCATTGTTTTGAACATACTAGAGAGCAAATGAAATTCGTCCAAAACAAGACTACATTAGTCTATTACAATTCAGTATACTACAACCCAGATATGCGTACAATTACAACACATAATATGCTCCTCTTTGTTGATATGATTCACAGCTTCGGCCTTGGATTCACACTTCACCTGTGCAAAGAATAAGAATGAAAATATAAGAATAAGAATGTGTTCATGGAGTGATCCAATAACTTATAAGCAAGAATTGACATCAAATGCCATGTAGATAAATAGTATGACTAACACTAACCAGTACGTGTTCATGGAGTGACAAATGTTCTCACTAGCTAGGATTTTTTTGGTATATAGTATACTGGCATGTGCAACTCTAACTAAATTGATCATAGAAATGAAAAGAACTGTAAGCATGTTTTTTTGGGTATATAGTATACTGACATGTTCATTCAGAATGCAGGCAACAGCAGATACACACCAGCAGATACACATTCAGAATCCAGTCAAATTTTAAGCAACAGGAGAACAGATCTAACAGACCAGACCGTAATCAGCATGCATCAGGATTTATGGTTCTAGCAAAAAAGTGGCTGACTAACAAACTAGATATGCTTCTGCTAACAAAATGGCAGCAAACATACTAATCAGATTGATTCGTTCAATTAGGGCTTGTTATAGATTATGCCCATCTAATTTATTCCCATCTAATTTATACAAAATGGCAGCAAACATACTAATCAGATTTATATTAACAAACTAGATATATTCCCATCTAATTTCTAACAATGGATTAGGCCATGTTAGTACTGAACCTACAGCATTCTAATTACCTGCAACTAATCAGTAGCATACATGACATCAAAGGGATGCAAACTAGATAATTTAGTAGTCATCTACAACACAGAACAGTAGGCATTCTAACTTGTAGCAGAAAATTAGTAGCTAGATGACCACCAACAACACAAATCAGCTCAAAAACTCGGTCCTCGACGTGGCGTACAGCAAGTAATAAGCCATGGAACCGAGGCCAAACTGTAGCATCACAGAAAACAGAGGGGAACAAAGGGGTGGAGGGGCTCACCATGAGGGTCCTGCTGCTGCTCATCCATGGTCGGTCGTCCTACATCCATCCGGCGACAACTGCTCATTTATGGCAGGAAACCACATCACATCTCAGTCAAAGGAATGGAGGGTAAGGGAAGAAGAAGAAACTGAAGGTAAGAAGACCTGGATGGCGTCGGAGCAGTGGTGGAGGGGCGTCCTCCATGGGCGCCGCCTCTGCGTCCACCACCGGGAACATCTCGTTCAGGTCCTTGGCCCGCAGCGCCTGCACGCACCAGATTAGATCACAACGCGGCGTCAAAGCTAGAGATCGATGCAACTTCAATTCAAAACTGGATATCAAAGGACAATGTAGAGAAGAACTTGCCATTTAGTTCTGCATGATCATCACGGTCTACAATAACAATACAGCATGGCCTTCTGCTTCTGTAGCTAATCAGCGCCAAGAGTAGACCTCCGAGGTAATTGCAGTGCCTTGCAATGCCCCTAAATGCAACAAAGAAGGGCTTGTTAAAGTATTTTTACATTCATTCAGGACAGCAGCTTTTCTTTTTCTTGCAAAAGGACAGCAGTTAACAAGTATAATTACTCCCAAGAAAAGGTTTGAAAAACCCAACATGTCCAGGAAACAACTGTTCAGTAAAGTGCAGCGGCTGGATAAATCTGTCATGCACATCATTTAAGCGAAAAGTGTTCCAACTAGTGTGGAACCACATATTTGTTATCTGTGTATCTACACACCTTTTGGTGTCCTTGCATTTTTTCTTCGTTCGACTAAACAGGACGGGCTGAATGTTCAGAAAAGATGCAAGTGTATGTGGGCTCTTATTTTGTTTACACTCCATAAACAGAAAGAGGTTACTGGCAACTACTCCATGGCTAATTAACCCTTCCCTACAGCACTTATACATGCATGCCCATAACTATGTACTCTCAGATCAGATGTTGCCTAGCTAGCTTGTTTTAAGGATCCTTTCAACCTTGCTATGGAAGATACCATACTTGTAGCAGCAGCATCATGTATATGCATGGCTGGCTTGACTGCCGTGGGAAGTTGATCAAGGACGGTGGTCCGATTGACAGACAGCTAGTGGTCCTCCTCGGCCACCCACCTGCATCCATTCCAATCCAGCGTCATTGTAATATTTACAGGAAAAATTCAAATGATATGAAATGAGCTACCATGACCGTGGTCTCCGAGCTACAATTATCCTATGATATGAAATACTTCTGTTATAGGAAAAACATATAATCTTGATGGACTATATAGTGAATCTAGGGATTAATCCTTTTCATTAATTGATCATTTGAATTTTGTTAATATTTATGGACTACACATGGACAAAAAACTTGAAATGATTTATTTGTTTGCAGACTAAGGAGACGACCATGATATACAGACTTGCATTCTATAACATGACATATCTTCAAGGTCCAGAGTACTAAGAAACATAACCTATCTAGTGCACATGTACCTAGAAATAACCATATTTTGTAAAACAAATAGGGAGCCCTCTAGTGGGTCTGATGATGTATCTATCATAACACTGGGAAGGGACAGAAGAAAAATGAGGGGATTTGGGCTGTGCGAATCGGATCAACCTTGAAGGCCGTCGGTGAGCTTGACCTGGACGCCCTTGTCGACGAACTTGCCAGGTCGAGCGCCGTCTCCTTGCGCCCTGCCTGAGTAAAAAAAAACAAACAAACAACACATCATCAACGGGACGCTCGTACCAACACGAATCGAATCATCGAACCAGCCCACAGCACCAGCTTACCATCTCAGGGACGCGGACCGAGGGGAAGCCTGGGCGGACCAAGGAGGAAGACGTCGGCGCTGGGCGTTGAAGATCTGGCGGCACGCGTAGAGTAGTCGGGGGGCTCCTCTTCTCGCTTGTCTATGAATCTCGCCCGATCTGCTCCGCGGGCAGGCGTCTTCGTTGGAGCAGTGAGGCGAACGGAGTAGTTGGCGTGTTCGTTGATGGTGAGGCAGGCGGCCGCCGATGGAGAAGATGGCTGGAGCAGCGAGGCGACGTGGGTGGGGCGGCGGTGGTGGATGGGCAGCAAAGGTGGGGGATGGGAGGGTGCAGACCGGCGGCGAGGGGACAGGGAGATGGCGGCGGATCTGGATCGGGGAGCAGCGGTGGATCTGGATCGGGGAGCAGCGGTGGGAGGCGGTTGCAAGCGCTAGGGTTGAGAGGGGTTTGCTGCAAGAGAGAGCGAGAGAGAGAAGCTAGATCGGGAAGGGGGCGGTGGCGAGGAGATGGGGACGAGGGAGGAAGGGGGCGACGGGTTTGGGCTGCGGGTGGTGGGTATCTCTTTTTCTTTTCTTTTTTTCTTTTCTGTAGATAGATGGATGGATGGATGTGGGATGAAGAGATGGATGGATGGATGGATGGACGCCATGTCATCGATCCGTGGACAGAGTTATGATTGGTTCAGAAAATCAGTGATGTAGAATAGTTTTTAAGTACTAAAAATAAAGAGATTTTATGAAGTAGCTATCAAAAATATTTTGCAAAAGGGCACCACACAAATTTTCACTAGAGTTAGACCACATTTTATGGATTAGGACCAATTTGTATGCATTTTTCATATTTCTAGCTATTTTTAATCATTTTTTGAGTGCTCAAAATGGTTTTTTTGTGAAGGAACTACCAAATAATTGTTGCAAAATTGGACCAAATCAATTTTCTAAAATATTAGGCCATATTTAATGCACAATTGACCAAATGGTTGGGTGTCAAAAGCTTTTATCCACCTCTCGTGAAAAAGACAAATTTCGTCGATTCAGTAGGAAGCGGGTCAAATTTGAACTGCAGCTACCTCGTAGTTTCCTCTTTATTTTAAAAAAAAAATCATTTCTAGGTACATAAGTATCTATTTAATCAGAGAAACACCAAAAAAATTCCAAGATTCAACCACTAGCTAGGAACGGTCATTCCCGTCGTTTTGACCGCGTTTTGAAACGGGCATAAAAAATTCAAAAAAATTCAAAAAATTGGGAAACCTTTGCATTGTTTCATTATATGTGGCAAAGTTCCCAGGAAAAATAACAAACTTGTAATACGGCAATTATTTTAAAAAAGTGTTCTCAGAAATGAGCTATCATCTCTCAAGATTCATGGCTTTCAAGGCAAATGATCAAACTTATGGCCATATTCGTGGCATAGTTTGTTCAAATGATCTCATATTGTGCACGAGGGTGCATATTGGAATGGCAAACAATGTTGCCTAAGGAAGTTTTCATTTTCTTTGGACGAAAAAACCATTTTTCATTTTCCGAGTGCCCGAAAGGAGGTTTTTTTGTGAAGGAACTACCAAATAATTGTTGCAAAATTGGACCAAATCATTTTTCTAAAATACTAGGACATATTTAATGCACAATTGACCAAATGGTTGGGTGTAAAAAGTTTTGATCCACCTCTCGTGAAAAAGGACAAATTTCCGCTGATTCAGCTGGAAGCGGGTCAAATTTGAACTGCAGCTGCCTCATAGTTTGCTATTTATTATTTCCAAAAATCATTTCTAGTTACATAAGTACCTATTTAATCAGAAATACATGGTTTGATGGAGAGATATCGAGGTTTCGACGGTGGCCGAGGGCCCCAACTCTAGAGCGCGTAAGCTCGCATGCCTGCCGCGTGGTCACCGCGTGACCGTGGCGTTGCCATGTGTTATGGGCGGCCTAGGCATGTCTAGTGGTTTGGGAACTCCCCAGGTAGGTGCTAGGAAGAAAATCACAACATAAGATTCTCACGAGGAGACCGATCGATGCTTAAACATGAATAAGCAGCCAAGTGTTTGATTAGCGGTACGGGAAATGTACATGGCTAATGGCCGTGAGTTTTGGCTGAGGATGATCAGTTACTAAGAAGACCGTCTTCACAAATTTTCAGCTCAAAAGGAGGAGCCTAGGTGGTACTTGCTTTGCAAACCACCAAACTGGACATAAATACGAATGTTGAAGCTCGGGTCAAAATATTGAATGGATTGAGCTGGCATTTGGTGGAGGATGGTTATTTGGGCATAGGAAAGCACTGTAGAAAATGCATACTATTTGGACATGCCAAAGTGGTACTTCCTTCACAAACTGTTGTTCTGAACAGAATAGGAAAATGAATATTTTTGAATTATTTTTGAACTAGTAAAGGAAGTTTTTTACATATTTGACAAAGATATGACCCAAAGAATTTATGAGATTTGTTTGGGAATTTTGGGAATGACAGAAATATAGGTTGCTTCACAACCTAGGGCAAAAACTGCCACATGGACATGACACATAGGCAAAACTGATGAGATGGCGCCTAGTCATCGCAACCCACCACAATTTACAAGGCTATGACCATCTATATAGGTCGTTAACAACTAGAAATAAGGCAGCAGACTAGCGCTGTTTGCTTTATGACCATTTCGTGTAAGGAAATTATGACCTTTCTGACCAACATGGTCGCAATGGTTTAGGGTTTGGAGCCCCTCGGCCAATTGGTCTAAAATGGTCATAAATTTATGACCATTTCTTCCAGGGTCACTGACAGAAGGTCATAAGTTGACATATTTCTTGTAGTGCCCATTCGAACTAAGGACGATGTTAGAATACTACACCGGCCATGCATTGACATACTCTTAGGACGATAGGTAAATTATCGGCCATTACCATGTAAACTTCGTTCTAAGCACATATAGCCGAAACAAACAAACGTAATATCAAATCAAGTATTTCGGCCCTTTGGATCAGCAACAAACTTGTAGCTAACCAAATGTATATTGACTTGGGGTGAAGGAGGAGGAGGGGGCAGCCACCAAGGAGGGAAAGACCCAGCTTGGGGTGCCAACCATTGGGGAGGAGCAAGACTCCTCCGCAAGTACAATTCGGCCCCCTATAAGGCACATTTTCTCCCTTGGGTGTTTTGGCAATCAATGTCAACATACATATTACTAGACTAACCGTTCTACCTAGAATATTTCAGATAAGTCCAATGGTGGCGTGGCAAGGACAATAGGATTTGGAACCCACTCAAAATGTGAAGAACAAATTTGGCTACCCCAAGACTCTATATTTTTGGTTAGTGATCCAAGATCACATTGAGTCCCTTGGGAAAGCCAGTACTATTAAAAGGGTATGAGGTATTGTTGATGATGTTGTTGCTCAAGTACTCAGTGATATTGCTCAAAAAACCCTCAATCACTTTCCCAAACCACATCTGTCCAAAACCCTAATTCATCATTTCGGTCCCACCGATATATTCCATTCCGAACCCACCGAGATGATCCTACTACTACCAGAACCAAAACCTTAGCTTTTTGGTCTGACTGAAATGGCTCTTGCTCCCACCAGATGGCCTGACCAAGTTTCTGTGATGAAATCACTTCCTCTCGGAATCACCGAGGGAAAATGATCGGAATTACCGAAACGCGGTTCAACCTTTGCTAGTGCACTTCGGTATCACTGTGATGATCTAGTCGGTCCCACCAAAACCCCCAACGTTCATATCTTTTGCACGGGTCAATCTCACTGAGAATTTCAGTCGGTGCCACCGAGTTTGGTCAAAAGTGTGTAATGGTTGGATTTCACGTGGAGGCTATTTATACCCCATCCACCCCTCTTACTCAGAAAGAGTCATTAGAATGAACCACAACTTCCACCATTCACTTTCTGAGAGAGAACCACCTGCTCATGTGTTGAGATGAAGAGATTCCATTCCTACCATTTGAACCTTGATTTCTAGCCTCTTCAAGTTTCTTTCCACTCCAACCCTTCTCCTACCCCAAGCCAAATCTGTGAGAGAGATTGAGTGTTGAGGAGACTATCAGTTGAAGCACAAGAGCAAGGAGTTCATCACCAACACAACATCTATTACCTTTTGGAGACTGGTGTCTCCTTGATTGGTTAGGTGTTACTTGGGAGCGTCCAAGATCATGCAGATTTGAACCAATGAGTTTGAAAGGGCAAGGAGATCGCCTACTTCGTGAAGATCTACCCGAGTGAGGCTAGTCCTTCGTGGACGTAAGCCATGGTGGAATAGACAAGGTTGCTTCTTCGTGGACCCTTCGTGGGTGGAGCCCTCCATGGACTCGCGTAGCCGTTACCCTTCGTGGGTTGAAGTCTCCATAAACGTGGATGTATGATAGCACCACCTATCAGAACCATGCCAAAAATCTATGTGTCTCCATTGTGTTTGCTCAAATCAATTCCCATCTCTTTTACATCTTGCACTTGCATGCTTTACCCTTTCCGCTGATACTCTTGCTATGCTTGTGTAAAATGTATTGCGTGCCCTTTAACATGTGCTAAACTCAACCTTAACTTGAAGAATCTTAAAAACTACTACTTTTACTTATTAAGGGTCTAATCACCCCCCTCTAGACCCTCTTCTCGATCCTATAGCCCGATATTCATCGAAACCCTTCTGGTGACCCTGAAATGCTTCCAGATCCCCTCGAAACTATTCTGAATATTCATGAAAAAATTCCACAAAATATTCTCATGACACCCATCCTACTAACACTCAGTAGATCGTGATTGCCTTAAACTTGTGACCCCGTAGGTTCGGTAACTCATAGACCATTCGTTCAATGACTTATAGCGGGTGTCAGTGTCAAAACCGGCGGATCTTGGGTAGGGGGTCCCGAACTGTGCGTCTAAGGCTAATGATAATAGGAGGCGGGGGACACAATGTTTACCCAGGTTCGGGCCCTCTCTATGGAGGTAATACCCTAATTCCTGCTTGATTGATCTTGATGATATGAGTATTACAAGAGTTGATCTACCACGAGATCGTAAAGGCTAAACCTTAGAAGTAGCCTATGATTCTGATTGTTGTTGTCCTACGGAGTAAACCCTCTGGTTTATATAGACACCAGAGGGGGCTAGGGTTACATAGAGTCGGTTACATAGAAGGGAATCTATATATCCGAATTGCCAAGCTTGCCTTCCACGCAAAGGAGAGTCCCACCCGGACACGGGTCGAAGCCTTCAATCTTGTATCTTCATAGTCCAACAGTCCGGCATAAGCATATTGTCCGGCTGTCCGAGGACCCCCTAATCCAGGACTCCCTCAGTAGCCCCTGAACCAGGCTTCAATGACGATGAGTCCGGCGCGCAGATTGTCTTCGGCATTGCAAGGCGGGTTCCTTCTCCGAATACTCCAAAGAAGATCTTAAACACATGAATCGTGTCTGGCTCTGCAAAACAAATTCCACATACTACCATAGAGAGCACAATTTTCCATAAGTCTAATCTGCTGACAACTTTCCATAGCGTGACATCATGCCGTGGCTCGGTCATTATTCGAACTATTTTCTCAACCCGTTATCACACATTTTGCGAGGCGGTTTTACTGGCACATCTTGTCGAAGCAGAGATCATGTCCCCTTATCACGGGATTCTCATCAATACAGGTGTGGGTAACCCAACCGCGCCATTAACACAACGCTTGGGGGAATAAGCGAGTTTACAAGGTAAGTGGGGAGGCACACGATTCTTGCTGCCTTTATAAAGAGATAAGGCTTCCCCTTTTTCACCCACGCCTTCTTCCTCTGCTCATCCATTCTCTCTCGCTCGAGCTCCAGCGCCCAAGCATTCGCCTTCTCCGCCCACAAAGCCCTCCGAAAATGTCTGAATCTGGAGCAGGAGGCAAGTGGATGGCCTCTACCATCCAGGAGAAGGATATCAAGAAACTTCGAGGGGCCGGGTATCTGACCAAGAAGATCGTCCACCGCCTTCCGACGGCGGGACAGATTGTCCCTACTCCAGAACCCCATGATAGGGTTGTATTCCTCCCTCAGTTTGTCCGTGGGCTAGGGTTTCCCCTCCACCCATATGTTCGCGGCATTATGTATTACTATGGGATCGACTTTCACGATCTATCCCCCAATTGCTTCCTCAACATCTTGACATTCATCTCGTGTGCGAGGCCTTCCTCCGCATCTCTCCACACTTCGGATTATGGCTGAAGATTTTCAATGTGAAGCCCAAGGTGGTGAGCGGCAAGCACGCAGAGTGCGAAGGAGCCATGGTGAGCAAGATGCCCAACGTTACATGGCCATCAGGTACCTTCAATGATTCCGTCAAAGGATGGAAACAACAGTGGTTTTATGTCACTGAGCCACATGGCACAAAATGGGTCGCAGCTCCCGAATTCCGATCCGGAGCTCCATTGCGGCTTACGTCCTGGCCCAAGAAGGGCCTGAACTGGTCTTCGCCAGATGAGTTGTAGGTGCTCCAGACGCGCGTCAAGGGTATGGAGGACAACAATATCAAACTTGTCAACGTAGTCTAGGTGATGTTAGTTCGCCGGATTCTCCCTTGTCAACACAGGGCTTGCAATTTATGGGAATTCGACCCGGCCAAGCACCAGACCCTATCAGGGCTTTTCGACTCATCGCACAAAGACATTTGGAAGGTGCTCTTTAAGTCCGGCAAATCGTGACCGGATTCAGTCGAGGACCGCGGGTACCAACTATCCTGACCCACGAGTTCGGTAAGTCTTCGTATGTTGGAAGGTCATACGCTTTACCTGCATAATCCAAGGGAAATGCTTAATGTGTTTTTCCACAACTCTCCCAGGGCTGGACGAAGAAGGCGGGGCGGATCTACTTCCCGGCCCCACTGCCAGAAGAACCGGCCGGCCCACTTCTGACGAAGATGTTGGTCCCGGCGCCTTATAAGGCACCAAAGAAGAAAGCCGAGAAAGAGGCCAAAGAGACCAGGGGCGGCCTTCATCACCAAGGCCCTTCGGACACAATATCCGAAGACTCCGATGCCTACTCTTCCTCCAGAGAGGACGAGGAAGAGGAGG
>NC_041383.1:614409526-614435194 GCF_002162155.2 Triticum dicoccoides
AAGAAACGGACGACCTCCACACACTTGGAGGCTGAGTCGCCCAAGATGGGTAAGACTCCCCTTTTGGAGGAATCCGCCACTGCCGCCGACAGCAGCCTGGAGTGGGATCCCAGGGTCCAGCCCCTGGTGAAATCGTGAGTATATGAAGCCCAGACATGTTTGTGTATCCAGACTCACTATCGTACAGTGTTTAACGCATTGCACCATGTCTTTTTTGCAGTCCGGCTAGGTCCCGCACCGAACAATCCTCATCAGAGGATTCACTGGGCTCGGATGTTATGGACATCGGTATACCCCCGACGCCCCCCTCCCCCAAACACGTGAATGACACCGAGATATCGTCCCAAAGGGACCCAGGCCAAGGAGGGGGTGGAAAGACCATCAAGATGGCACCGGAGGGTCGAACCTCGGCGATCGGACATACGAGGGAAAAGCCTCTCATGGACAACGACGACAGGGATTATCTTGAAATCGGCCCCCCAGCCGGACACAGTTCTGGAGACCAACACATCTCCGGAATCAGGCAGGCAACCTCCTTTGACACAGGGGGGTGTGCCTGTTCCACCGGCAACCTCAGCCCAACCAGAGTTGCCGGATACCATATCAGTAGCGCTGAAAAGCGCCTCCATCATTGAAGAACACCATGCCCTTATGGGTGCGTTGATTGAGAAGATTCAGTCCGCTGAAAGCGGGCTGAATGAAGTCTGCATCAGCCTTATAATGGGCTTTGAGGTATGTTGTGAGGTTTCAAAGAGTGTTATAGTATAGATAGTAGTCCCTGATACGCTGTTCGGTGTTCCAAAGAAAAAACCAAACAGAGGATCGAATATATGGTCGCATGAGACTTACTTTGTGACACCTCTCCCTCTTTTGTTTTTTATAAGTAGGCATCTGTAGTGTCTGCCGCCTCTCATAGTGCGGAAGTCTCCGGACTAAAGCAGAGTCTGGAGAGGGCCGAGAAGAACTCGGCCAAGTGAAGAAGCAGTTGGAGGATAACCAAGGTATGCGAAAAAACCTTGTTCGCATTCAGCGCGAATGAATAATTGAGTATGACGAAAATTTTGCATGATGTGCTCTAGGAGCGATGGCCGAAGTCGAAGCTCTTAAGAAGGCGGTGGCCGAGGCCGAGAAGAAGGCAGCCACTGAGCAGGCTCTTCATGAAAAGCACGAGGCCGGGGTTATTCAAGTTCAGCAAGAGCTCCAAGAAGCCGTGAAGAAATGCGAGACCTTGGCACAGAGTTTAACGGAGAAAGAATCCGAACTCACCAAGGCTCGTCAAGCCGCACAAGAAGCCCAGGGTGCCCTGCAGGAAATCCAGGAGGCCAGCAATATCGCGGAGGGTAAGGCTTTTTATATGCAAAGTAGATAGTTGAAGGGAGAAAATCGCGTTACTAATTTGAATTCGGATTTCTCCAGGGGCATTTGCGGAACTGCAATGGAGCGTATCTGATGCCGCACAATTCTACCGAGCCGATGAAAGGGGCACTGCGGAGAAGCTCTTCTGGTCGCAGTATCTGGTGCTAGAGTATCTAGTGCCCTTTTTCGATCAACTGAAGCAGCTGATCGAACTCCATAGGGCGGCCGAACTAGCCATGAAGGATTTAATTATCCGTCTATGGGCCGCCGAGTCGATTCCCAGCAGCTACTTCGGGCTCCTGAAGCGGCTTGTAAGTGTCTGCCCTCGACTAGAAGTCATCAAGCGGTCGGTCTGCATGGAAGGTGCGCGAATGGCCTTCACCCATGCGAAGGTGCATTGGGCGAAGATGGATGCCGAAAAGCTGATGACCAAGGGACCGCCTGCGGGGAAGGAGCACCGCAAGCCCGAGTTATATTATGATAGTGTCCTGAAAGGATCCCGCCTTGTAGCGGAGCAATGCGCCAAGGACATTATATTCCCATGAATAAATTCATGTTGTCCTATGTAATGTTTAAACAAGGTCATTCCTATTATATAGTGCATGTTATTTGCAAGTTTTACCTCTTGTGCGGCTGTTTTATATATTAATCCTGAGAGTTGGCTAGTCATCAGCTTCTGCCCCCACGTAGGAAGTACGGGGGTGTTCGGGATAAACCTGAGCACTCTTTACCCCAGTTTTGGGTCCTTGAGGGAGGTGTTCAGCGCAATGAACTAGACAATTAGACTATAAGGCTTTATCACCCTCACTTAGCCATAGGAGTTTGACAAAATAAAGGTAGGCGCAGCCCCTGGTGTTCGGAAGACCGCACTAGGGGATCTATAAGCACCTGATCGGAAGAAAAGTCGATCCATCACACGCTGCATTAGTTATCGCATAATGCGGAAGAAATCCTTAAAGATTTTGTAGCCTCTTAAACAGCTGACCAGCTCTCGCCGTATCATGACAGTCATTTTTCGACTTTCTCTACTGAGGCACTTGTCCGAAAGAACTGGGACGCAATCGCAGTAGTTCTCCCTTTACTACCCTAGCCGATATAGCGGAACGTAGGGTAGCAAGCACAGGAGCCGGGCAACCCAACTATTGACCAAAGACATGATTCAGAGCCGATGCATATAATGCTATAAGTTTGGGGTGTCGAACGACCGTGAAGGTATTCAGACTTTATTGCCATATTATGGGTACAACGAAGCCCCTGGCGTGTTAAGGCGTATCGTGGTGTACGGATGCCATTTAACAAAGAGTATCAATAAAAAGGACCAACAAGTAAGCATCATATAAAGCCACACGTTGTAATTGAATAATACGTCGAAGCGTACGAGTATAAGTAATGTGATAAAAAAGAAATATGACTTTAGAACCTGCTGAGACCAGGGGAGGGAGGCTGTGTGCGGATCCGGGTAATAATCAGATGGTCATCAAGGGGAATATCTAAGGATCCCCTTACGCGTTCGAGCTGTTTCCCTCCTTGGTATGTTTGTCCCCTCATGGGTCTGATCACAGTGTCGCTGGTGATGGCCTACACAAAAGTGGACCTGCAAAGAAAATGCGAAAAAATGTTTGTGTGACTCAGAGCGGTTGAGCCGCACTGTGGGGCCTTAACCTAGCTTTGCCTCCGCCTACCACCGGAGTGGTTGATTGAGCTCTTGATGAGCTGGGCTATCCTGCCGCGGAGTAGTTCAGACTCCTTTAACAATTTCCAGAAGCTTGGCTGCTGACTGAAGGTTCGATTGAAAGATGCCACTCTGTGCTTCTACTGCTGAGGCAGCGGTGTGCTCTTCGGCACGGAGGGAGCGTTCGACTTGGCCATTAACTGTTATGACTCTGTGCGGACCAGGCATCTTGAGCTTAAGATAGGCATAATGTGGCACTGTGTTGAATCAAGAAAACGTGGTTTGTCCGAGCAATGCATGATAGCTGCTGCGAAAAGGGGCAATGTCAAAGATTAACTCTTCGTTGCGGTAACCCGAGGTCCGAATACTACCCCCAGAGTGATGGCGCCTATACAACGGGCCTCCACACCTGGTATAACATATTTAAAGGTGGTTTCAGTGGGTTTGATCATTGAAGGATAGATACCCATCTTGCGCACTGTATCCTAATACAGCAGGTTCAAACTGCTGCCTCCGTCCATAAGGACTCTCGTGAGGTGGAATCCGTCAATTATTGTGTAAAGGATTAGTGCAGCTGGGCCGCCCTGACGGATATTGGCCGGACAATCCTTGCTGTCAAAGGTGATCGGTCCGGACGACCATGGGTTGAACTCTGGGGTGACTGGCTCCACCACATAGACGTCCCCTAGCACGCGCCTCTGCTCCTGCTTGGGAATATGGGTGGCGTTTATCATGTTCACCATTTTGATTTGCGGGGGAAACTTATTTTGCCCTCCTGTGTTCAGTGGCTGGGGCTCCTCTCGTCGTCATTGCTTTGCGACCCCTTCTCCTTGTTTTCGGCACTTGACCTGCCGGTTTGTTTGAAGACCCAGCATTCTCTATTGGTGTGATTGGCTGGTGTTCGTGGGGTGCCGTGAATTTGGCATGGATGGTCGAGTATATGGTTCAGACTGGACGTGCCCAGGCTGTTTCTTTTGAATTGTTTCTTCCTTTGGCCGGTATTAGAGCCGCTGAATCCTGCATTAATGGTCGTGTCCTCGGTGTTTTCACCATTGTTTCGACGCTTGTGTTTGCTGCGTCGGGGCTTGCTATTGCTATCTCCGGCGTCTATAGTGCCAGGATTTCTTGATGTGCTATTGCTACGAGCCAACGAGCTGTCCTCGCCCGCGCAAAAGCGGGTCGTGAGTGTCGTAAGGGCTTCCATGGATTTCAGCTTTTCTTGGCCAAGGTGTCGGGCAAGCCACTCGTCCCGGATGTTATGCTTAAAGGCCGCTGTCGGTGTCAAAACCGGCGGATCTCGGGTAGGGGGTCCCGAACTTTTCGTCTAAGGCTAATGGTAACAGGAGGCAGGGGACACGATGTTTTACCCAGGTTTAGTCCCTCTTGATGGAGGTAATACCCTACTTCCTGCTTGATTTATCTTGATGATATGAGTATTACAAGAGTTGATCTACCACGAGATCGTAGAGGCTAAACCCTAGAAGCTAGCCTATGATTATGATTGTTGTTGTCCTATGGACTAAACCCTCCGGTTTATATAGACACCGGAGGGGGCTAGGGTTACACAGAATTGGTTACAGCTAAGGAGATCTACATATCTGAATTTCCAAGCTTGCCTTCCATGCAAAGGAGAGTCCCACCCGGACACGGGACGAAGTCTTGAATCTTGTATCTTCATAGTCCAACAGTCCGGCCAAAGTATATAGTCCAGTTGTCCGAGGACCCCCTAATCCAGGACTCCCTCAGCCGCTAGGGCTTTGGCATCCGTACAATAGGCAATTTGGTTCTTTTTAGTTAGGAACCGAGTCCTGAATTTCCTGGCTGACTCTTCGGGCTGTTGGGTTAAGTGACTTAGGTCATCAGCATCCGGTGGTCGCACATAAGTGCCCTGGAAGTTGTCAAGGAATGCGTCTTTCAGGTTCTCCCAACTTCCAATGGAGTTTGCCAGCAGACTATTCATCCAATGCCGAGCTGATCCCTTGAGTTTTAGTGGGAGGTACTTGATGGCATGTAGATCATCACCGCGGGCCATGTGAATGTGGAGAAGGAAATCTTTGATCCATACCGCTGGGTCTGTTGTCCCATCATATGGTTCGATGTTCACGGGCTTAAACCCTTCTGGGAATTCATGCTCCATTACTTCGTCGATGAAGCATAGGGGGTGTGCGGTGCCTCTATGCTGGGCTACATCACGACACAGTTCAGATGAGACTGGTCTGCTGTATTCATCCCAGACAGATTTGTATTTAGTATGTCCAGCATGGCAGTCATCGTCACGCATTGGGGCGCGCCCCCGTGATCAATAGATCGATCTTGACTGTCCTACTTTGTTTTTCAATTCGTCTCGCAGGTCATGCGTGTAGCCCCGGGCCTTCGTGTTTTTATTTGTTTGGTGATGGGGTGTGGGATGGTGTTCGGGCTGATATGCCGTTTTCTCTTGGCCACGAGGTGGTCGGTCAGCCACATCCTGCGCTGGTAGTGTATGCTCTAATGCATCGTCCTTGAATTGAGGTAACAACCTGCGCCTCGGGTAGCTTTTGGTTGGGTGCTCAAGTTCGTATTCCCTGGCTGCCAGGACCTCGGTCCATCTGTCAGTAAGCAGATCTTGATCAGCTTGAAGCTGCTGCTATTTTTTCTTTAGGCTCTTTGCAGTGGCTATAAGCCGGCGCTTGAAGCGCTCCTTCTCGATGGGATCCTCAGGCACGATAAATTCTTCGTCGCCGAGGCTCACCTCGTCTTCAAAGAGGGGCATGTAATTGTCATCCTTTGAGTCCCCATCCATTGCCTGTTCATCAGGGCTAGCTTGTCCATCCTCCTGTCCGGCTTGCTCGAAGCTTGGCTGGGCGGGATTGTTTTCGTCTTCGGCATCATCCGGAGTGCTATTGTCTCTTGTGCCGGTATCGCTATTTTTTCTATGGCGGGGTTTAGAGCGGCGCCGCTGATGTCGGCACTTAGATTGCTTCTCGAGAGGGCCACCCTCCATTGCATCCTTTTGATCCTCGCCATCGTTTTCTGTGGGTGTGTCCACCATATATATATATCATATGATGAGGTGGCTGTCCAACGCCTTGTGGGCGGTGGTTCCTGTTCTTCTCCGGCATCGTCGTCCATACCGTCGATGTCTTCGGAGTCGAAATCAAGCATGTGAGTTAAGTCGTCGACAATGGCTATTAAGTGGGTGGTGGTGGGTAACGAATTCCTTCGTCATCCCCTTCCCACTCAAGCCGGACATAGTTCGGCCAAGAGTCTCTTGACAGGGAGAGAGATTTTAATGAGTTTAGCACGTCGCCCAAAGGCGAGTGCTGAAAGATATCCGCAGAGCTAAACTCCATGATCGGTGCCCAGTTAGATCCGACGGGTACGGATGCATGCGGTTCGGAGCCTATGGCCGGAGACGAGTCCGAGGGTCCGATGACACAGACCTCCTTGGAAGCGAAATCTGTGTTCGGCTCTATCATCGCAGAGTATGCGGCCTCCGTGGCGGGGTCCATCCTCCCGCTCTCGGATGGCACGATATGCTCTGGATTTTAAGCCGGGGCAGCTGCAGGTGTGATTTCCTGAACAGCGTTCGATGGCAAATCTAAGTCATGCTTAGCACGACCGCGGGGCGCACCTGTCATGGGCTTGAATCCATCGAAGATCAAGTCTCCGCGGATGTCAGTAGTGTAGTTCAGGCTTCCAAACCTGACCTGATGGCCAGGGGCGTAGCTATCGATCTGCTCCAGATGGCCAAGCGAGTTGGCCCGTAGTGCGAAGCCGCCGAATATGAAGACCTGTCCGAGGAGGAAAACCTCACCCTGGACCGCATCATTGTATATGATCGAAGGAGCCATCAAGCCTTATGGTGACGACACAGTGGAACTCTCAATGAAAGCACCAATGTCGGTGTCAAAACCGGCGGATCTCGGTAGGGGGTAACGAACTGTGTGTCTAAGGCTAATGGTAACAGGAGGCGGGGGACACAATGTTTACCCAGGTTCGAGCCCTCTCTATGGAGGTAATACCCTACTTCCTACTTGATTGATCTTGATGATATGAGTATTACAAGAGTTGATCTACCACGAGATCGTAAAGGCTAAACCCTAGAAGCTAGCCTATGATTCTGATTGTTGTTGTCCTACGGACTAAACCCTCCGGTTTATATAGACACCGGAGGGGGCTAGGGTTACACAGAGTCGGTTACAGAGAAGGGAATCTATATATCTGAATTTCCAAGCTTGCCTTCCACGCAAAGGAGAGTCCCACCCGGAGATGGGACGAAGTCTTGAATCTTATATCTTCATAGTCCAACAGTCCGGCATAAGCATATAGTCTGGCTGCCCGTGGACCCCCTAATCCAGGACTTCCTCAGCGGGACCATGGACGTCCATGTCGATCCTTTTGAGCACAAGAATGATATTAGAGTGAACCTATAGTTATCATGTGATGTTCCCTTTGTTTCGCGATACTTCGCAAAAACCGGGATGCATCGGTATCCTCCCGAGTCATCACCATGCTCACTATACGAAAATCCTCATTACCGGTTATGTTCTTCTTTCTCATTATTGTGTTCCGGCCTCCCCGTGACGTAGTCACCTATGTTTGGGCAGACAATGATGGACGCCATCACACTGAGAGGGCCCTAGCCCCTAAGACTATCTCTCCATTGTCGGAGGAACAAATTCCACTCTCGAGCTATTTAGTCCCCTGTCAAACTTTCGGATGAATTATACGTCCATTTTGCATCATGTTTTTCTACTGTTATTTATAATGTTTTGATGCATAATAATGCTTCATGGAGTAATTCTAATGTCTTTTGTCTCATAATATGCAAGGTTCACACAAAGAGGGAGAATACCGGCAGATGGAATTCTAGGCCTGAAAAAGCTATGTCAGGGCACCTATTCTGCACATCTCCAAATGAGCTGAAAATTTAAGGAGAATTATTTTGGAATATATGAAAAATAATGGAGCAAATAACTACCGAAGGGGGGACACCTGGTGAGCACAAGACACGAAGGCGCGCCAGGCCCCCCAGGCGCGCCCTGATGGGTTGTGCTTAGCCCGGCCCACCTTTGGTGCCCATCTTATGGTATATAGGTCATTTTGACCTAGAAAGAAAAATAAGGAGAGGACATTCAGGATGGAGCATTGCCATCTCGAGGCGGAACTTGGGCAGGACCACTTTTGCCCTCCGGCGAAACGATTCCGTAGGGGGAACTTCCGTCCCGGAGGGGGAAACCGAAGCCATCATCATCACCAACAACCCTCTCATCTTTGGGAGGGCAATCTTCATCAACATATTCAACAACACCATCTCCTCTCAAACCTTAGTTTATCTCTTGTGTTCAATCTTTGTACCGGAACCTCGGATTGGTACCTGTGGGTGACTAGTAGTGTTGATTACATCTTGTAGTTGATTAATATATGGTTTATTTGGTGGAAGATTATATGTTCAGACATTATGCTATTTAATACCCCTCTGATCTTGAGCATGATTATCATTTGTGAGTAGTTACTTTTGTTCTTGAGGTCACAGGAGAAGTCATGTTGCAAGTAATCATGTGAACTTGATGTGTGTTTGATATTTTGATGATATGTATGTTGTGATTCCCTTAGTGGTGTCATGTGAATGTCGACTACATGGCACATCACCATATTTGGGCCTAAGGGAATGCATTGTGGAGTAGTTATTAGATGATGGGTTGCTAGAGTGACAAAAGCTTAAACCCTAGTTTATGCGCTACTTCGTAAGGGACTGATTTTGCATCCAAATGTTTAATGTTATGGTTAGATTTTATCTTAATAATTTCTCATAGTTGCGGATGCTTGCGAGGGGGTTAATCATAAGTGGTAGGTTTGTTCAAGTAAGAACAAAACCCAAGCACCGGTCCACCCATGTATCAAGTTATCAAAGTAGCGAACACGAACCAAACCAACATGATGAAAGTGACTATATGAAATACCCGTGTACCTTCAAGAACGCTTTGCTTATTATAAGAGACCATTTTTGCATGTCCTTTGCCACAATAGGATTGGGCTACCTTGCTGCACTTTCTTTACTGTTACCGTTACTTGTCCATTACAAATTATCTTGCTATCAAACAACCCGTTACCGACTATTTCAGTGCTTGCAGAAAATACCTTGCTGAAAAGCACTTGTCATTTCCTTCTGCTCATCATTGGATTCGACACTCTGATGTCTACTACACAACGTTCTTCTTGTAGACGTTGTTGGGCATCCAAGTGCAGAGGTTTGTAGGACAGTAGCAAATTTCCCTCAAGTGGATGACCTAAGGTTGGAATGAGTAGGTTGGAATGAGAAGGAATACTACTGACTCTTGCATAAAAGTAAAAGATAGGCCCTTTTCAGAGGGAAGAAGGGATTTGCAGAGGTGCCAGAGCTCGAAGCTTTTAAACAGAGATGAAAATAATTTTGAGAGGTATGCTTTCATTGTCAACATAACAACCAAGGGTTCCCAATTTCTTCCATACTGGATACATTATAGGCGATTCCCAAATAGAATGGTAAAGTTTTTACTCCACCTCCACCAACAATCATAAATCCATGGTTTGCCCGAAACAACGGGTACCTCCAACTAACAACAATCCTGGGGAAGTTTTGTTTGCAATTATTTTAATTTGATTTTGATCTTTTGAATCATGGGACTGGGCATCCCAGTTACCATCCATTTTTCTCGTGAATGATGAGCGGAGTCCACTCATCGTGAGAATAACCCACCTAGCATGGAAGATACTGACAGCCCCTAGTCGCTACATGAGCGATTCGGGCGTACAAAACATAATATTATTTGAAGGTTTAGAGTTTGGCACATGAATATTTACTTGGAACGGCAGGTAAATACCGCATATAGGTAGGTATGGTGGACACTCATGGAAGAAACTTGGTTCAAGGAATTTGGATGCACAAGCAGTATCCCCGCTTAATACAGATATTTTGGCTAGCAAAGGATTCTAAAAAGCAAGCACCACATGTTGGAGGATCTATAACAATATAACTTATATACAAATATACCCCAAGCATAACTCATTATGTTATCTTCCTTGTCCAATTTCAACTAATTTGCTCAAGTTTTAAAATAATTAATGGGGCTCACAATCATAGAAGATGTCTAAGATAGCGTATTTATATGTGAAATCTCTCTTCCTTCAATATTCTTTCATGAATTATTCAAGTGACCAATAAAATGTTTGCTAACCTTCAATAAATTTACCACCTCTACTTCTTAGATGTGAAGTCATTACTCCCGATGGGATAAGCATATGAAAAATATATAATTTCAGATTTATGACATTCAACTCAATCAACCATTTACTCATAGGATATAAGTGAAGCACATGAGTAAATTACAAACTACTCCAAAAAGATATAAGTGAAGATCAATGAGTAGCTAAATAATTATGTAACTATGTGAAGACTCTCTCTCATTTAAGAATTTAAGTCTTGGTATTTTATTCAAACAGCAAGCAAAGCAAAACAAAATAAAATGACGTTCAAGCAAAACACATAACATGTGGTGAATAAAAATATAGCTCCAAGTAAAGTTACCGATGAACGAAGACGAAAGAGGGGATGTCTTCCGGGGCATCCCCAAGCTTAGGCTTTTGGTTGTACTTGAATTTTACCTTGGGGTGCCTTGGGCATCCCCAAGCTTAGGATCTTGCCACTCCTTATTCCATAGTCCATCGAATCTTTACCCAAAACTTGAAAACTACACAACACAAAACTCAACAGAAAACTCGTAAGCTCCGTTAGTATAAGAAAATAAATCACCACTTAGGTACTGTTGTGAACTCATTCTAAATTCATATTGGTGTAATATCTACTGTATTCAAACTTCTCTATGGTTCGTACCCTCCGATACTACTCATAGATTCATCAAAATAAGCAAACAACACATAGAAAACAGAATGTGTCAAAAACAGAACAGTCTGTAGGAATCTGTATCAAACGTATACTTCTGGAATTCCAAAAATCCTACCAAATTAGGAAAACCTGAGCAATTTATGTACCAATCCTACCAAAAATACGTTTATGTGAATTATCAAAACTAATTTTTGGGTACAGAAGTTTCTGATTTTCAGCAGGATCAACACAACTATCACCGTAAGCTATCCTAAAGGTCTTACTTGGAACTTTATTGAAACAAAATCTATAAAACATGATTACTACAGTAGAATAATCATGTGGACACACAAAAACAGTAAGGGTAAATATTGGGTTGTCTCCCAACAAGCGCTTTTCTTTAATGCCTTTTAGCTAGGCATGATGATTTCAATGATGCTCACATAAAAGATAAGAGTTGAAACATAATGGGAGCTTCATGAAGCATATGACTAGCATATTTAAGTCTAACACACTTCATATGCATAGGTATTTTGTGAGCAAACAACTTATGGGAACAATAATCAACTAGCATAGGAAGCCAAAACAAGCATAACTTCAAGATTTTAAGCACATAGAGAGGAAACTTGATATTATTGCAATTCCTACAAGCATATATTCCTCCCTAATAATAATTTTCAGTAGCATCATGAATGAATTCAACAATATAACCAGCACCTAAAGCATTCTTTCCATGATCTACTTGCATAGAAAATTTACTACTCTCCACATAAGCAAAATTCTTCTAATTCGGGATAGTGGGAGTATCATAAGAGACCCGAATACTATAAATTGTGTCCACATTAAAAGAGTAATGTTCAGAAAAAGGGTAATCATAATCATGACAAGTTTTATAAATATAATCATCACTACTGTTTATAGCATAAGTTTCATCACAATAGTCATCATAATTAGCAACTTTGTTCTCATCATAATCAATTGAAACCTCTTCCAAATTAGTGGATTCATCACTAAATAAAGTCATGACCTCTCCAAATCCACTTTCATAAATATTATAAGATTCAACATCCTCCAAAATAGTGGAATCATTACTTCCTAAAGTTGACGCTCTTCCAGACCAACTTTCATCAATATAACCATCATAAATAGGAGGCATGCTATCATCATAATAAATTTGCTCATCAAAACTTGGGAGGCTAAAAATATCATCTTCATTAAACATAGCATCCCCAAGCTTGGGAAAAACATTAATTGCAGCAAATATATTCTCAAATATGTCATTCTCATCAAACATAGCTTCCCCAAGCTTGTGCCTTTTCATATCATAAGCATAATCACTCTCATCATTAATAGTATGGATAGCACCAATAGTATAGCAATTATCATCATCACAATGAGTAGTAGGAGCAACATTATTTGAGAGGGGTACCTTTTTACCTTTGCTTCTCCGTCTTTTCTTTTTCTTCTTCACATCATGTGTGGGTTCAACCCTCTTCTTTGAGCTCCTTATTAATAAGATTGGTTGAGTAGAAAGCTCCCCCTTGTTACCTGATTCATCATAAGAAATAGTAGGAGGATATTGGGAAGTTTCTTCCCTTTCATTAGTATTCTCTTCATCTTCTATGTGCTTTATTTTCTTTATGTAATTGGCAATATAAGGATTTCCAATGCAATTCACCGCATAATACATATAAATTTCTTCTGGATTAATATCAAGGAATTGCTTAAGGTTATATTCTGGAATATGTTTAGTTGCGTGTTTCAATTCTTCATAAACCAAAAGCAAACTATGTTTATTATGATGTGCAAGGGAAATCAAATCACCACAATTTTTGGACACGATGCGATCATGAAACAATTTGCATCGGACATTTAAATGGCCATGTTCATTGCAAAGTTCACAAGTACGGTAAAGATATTTTAAATTTGCAGCACTCAAATTTAGCCTTTCTTGCAACCATTTAGTTTCTAAATTCTTATGCCTCTTGCAATATCTATCTTCCCTATTTGGTGTGTACTTGCAAACCCAATACACTCCACAAAAATTGACATGCTTATAGGAGACATTTTCATCATAACTAGTGCAATCATCATTAGTACTATGGATATTCAAAGAGTTCATACTAACAACATTGCAATCATGCTCATCATTCAAAGATTTAGTGCCAAACATTCTATAGACTTCTTCTTCTAGCACTTGAGGACAATTTTCATTTTCATCATACTTACAGAAGATATTAAAATGATGAAGCGTATGAGACAAACTCAATTCCATTTTTTGTGAAATTTTCTTTTATAAACTAAACTAGTGATAAAACATGAAACAAAAAGATTCGATTGCAAGATATAAAGATATACCTTCAAGCACTCACCTCCCCAGCAAAGGCGCCAGAAAAGAGCTTGATGTCTACTAAACAACCTTCTTCCTGTAGACGTTGTTGGGCCTCAAAGTGCAGAGGTTTATAGGACAGTAGCAAATTTCCCTCAAGTGGATGACCTAAGGTCTATCAATCCGTGGGAGGGGTAGGATGAAGATGGTCTCTCTCAAACAACCCTGCAACCAAATAACAAAGAGTCTCTTGTGTCCCCAACACACCCAATACAATGGTAAATTGTATAGGTGCACTAGTTCGGCAGAGAGAAGGTGATACAAGTGCAATATGGATGGTAGATATAGGTTTTTGTAATCTTAAATTATAAAAATAGAAAGGTAACTAATGATAAAAGTGAGCACAAACGGTACTGCAATGCTAGGAAACAAGGCCTAGGGTTCATACTTTCACTAGTGCAAGTTCTCTCAACAATAATAACATAACTGGATCATATAACTATCCCTCAACATGCAACAAAGAGTCACTCCAAAGTCACTAATAGCGGAGAACAAACGAAGAGATTATTGTAGGGTATGAAACCACCTCAAAGTTATCCTTTCTGATCGATCTATTCAAGAGTCGTAGTAAAATAACACGAAGCTATTCTTTCCATTCGATCTATCATAGAGTTCGTACTAGAATAACACCTTAAGACACAAATAAACCAAAACCCTAATGTCACCTAGATACTTCAATGTCACCTCAAGTATCCGTGGGCATGATTATATGATATGCATCACACAATCTCAGATTCATCTATTCAACCAACACAAAGTACTTCAAAGAGTTCCCCAAAGTTTCTATCGAAGAGTCAAGACAAAAACGTGTGCCAACCCCTATGCATAAGTTCATTGAACCCGCAAGTTGATCACCAAAACATACATCAAGTAGATCACGTGAATAACCCATTGTCACCACAGATAAGCACGACAAGACATACATGAAGTGTTCTCAAATCCTTAAAGACTCAATCCGACAAGACAACTTTAAGGGGAAAACTCAATTCATCACAAGAGAGTAGAGGGGGAGAAACATCATAAGATCCAACTACAATGGCAAAGCTCGCGATACATCAAGATCATGCCGAGTCAAGAACACGAGAGAGAGAGAGAGAGAGAGAGAGAGAGAGAGAGAGAGAGAGAGAGAGATCAAACTCATAGCTACTGGTACATACCCTCAGCCCCGAGGGTGAACTACTCCCTCCTCGCCATGGAGAGCGCCGGGATGATGAAGATGGCCACCGGTGAGGGATCCCCCCTCTGGCAGGGTGCC
The DNA here is from genome assembly GCF_002162155.2 of Triticum dicoccoides. NCBI lineage: Eukaryota > Viridiplantae > Streptophyta > Magnoliopsida > Poales > Poaceae > Triticum > Triticum dicoccoides. Next base: position 614,424,045 of record NC_041383.1, read on the forward strand.
GGAACAGGGTCCCGATTGGTTTTTGGTGGCTATAGAGGCTTGCAGCGTCGGAACTTCCGGTCTATTGTGCTCCTCGATGTTTTTAGGGTATATGGACATATATAGGCGAAAGAAGTCGAACAGGGGAGCCACGAGGGGCCCACGAGGGTGGGGGCGTGCCCGGGGGGTAGGGCGCACCTCCCTGCCTCATGGCTTCCTTGTTGCTTCCCTTACATGCACTCCAAGTCTCCTAGATTGCTTCCGTTCCAAAAATAACTCTCCCGAAGGTTTCATTCCGTTTGGACTCCATTTGATATTCCTTTTCTTCGAAATACTAAAATTGGCAAGAAAACAACAATTTGGGTTGGGCCTCTGGTTAATAGATTAGTCCCAAAAATAATATAAAAGTGTATAATAAAGCCCATAAACATCCAAAACAGATAATATAATAGCATGAATGCTTCATAATTATAGATACATTGGAGACGTATAACACTCTTACTTATCGAAAGGACTATGATTGATCCCCTATACTTGTGTATCATCTAGACTCTTTTCTGGCGCCGTTGCCGGGGAGTGGAAATTGGTAAGGAAAAATTATTACTAAGTGCTGAAATTTATTGTCACTTGCTACTATGGAATACCATCGTTTGAGGGGTTTGTTCGGGGTATCTTCACCTTGATAGGAAGCACAATTAGTTCCCCTCAATCTACTGCACCTACTGAAAATATTAGTTTTGAAATTTGTTCGGGTATGATAGAACAACTGCTAGCTTATCCTTATGCAGGAGATGGAACCGAACATCCTGATATGCACTTGATCTATGTGGATGAAATTTGTGGATTATTTAAGCTTGTAGGTTTATCCGGAGATGAAGCTAAGAAGAAGGTTTTTTTCCTTTATCTTTGAAGGGAAAAGCATTGACATGGTATAGGCTATGCGATGATATTGGATCTTGGAACTGGAATCGATTGAAATTGGAATTTCACCAAAATATATATCCTATGCATCTAGTTCATCGTGATTGGAATTATATATATAATTTTTGGCCTCGCGAAGGAGAAAGTATCGCTCTAGCTTGGGGGAGGCTTAAGTCAATATTATATTCATGCCCCAATCATGAGCTCTTGAGAGAAATTATTATTCAGAACTTTTATGCTTGGCTTTCTCGTGATGATCAGTCCATGCTCGATACTTCTTGCACTGGTTCTTTTATGAAGTAGATTATTGAATTCAGGTTGGATCTTTTAGAAAGAATTAAACACAGCTCTGAAGATTGGGAACTTGATGAAGGTAAAGAGTCAAGTATTAAGCTTGAGTTTCATTGTGTTAAACCTTTTATGAATACCGATGTTTTTCACAAGTTTAGCACTAAACATGGACTTGACTCTGAGATAGTAGCCTCTTTTTGTGAATATTTTACTACTCATGTTGATCTCCCTAAGGAGAAGTGGTTCAAATATCGTCCACCTATTAAAGAAGAAATAAAAGAACCGGTTAAAGCTAAAGACAAAACTATCATTTACAATGTTGATCTAGTTGTACCTATTGCTTATATCGAGAAACCACCTTTCCCTATTAGAATAAAGGAACATGCTAAGGTATCAACTGTCGTTCACAAAAGTAATATTAAAGCACCTAAACCCTCTGAGCAAATTAAAGTAGAACCTAGTGGTCCTATGGTTAAAGATCTCTTGGTAGAAAATATTGATGGGCATGTTATGTATTTCTGTGATGAAGCTGCTAGAATTGCCAAACCCAATGAAAAAGATAAACATAGACCTGTTGTTGGCATGCCTATTGTCTCAGTTAAAATAGGAGATCACTGCTATCATGGTTTATGTGATTTAGGTGCTAGCGTTAGTGCTATTCCTTTTACCTTATACCAAGAAATTATGAATGATATAGCACACGCTGAAATTGAAGACATGGATGTTACTATTAAACTTGCTAATAGAGACACCATCACGCCACTTGGGATTGTTAGAGATGTTGAAGTATTGTGTGGGAAAATTAAATACCCTACTGATTTTCTAGTTCTTAATTCCCCACAAGATGACTTTTGTCCCATAATCTTTAGTAGACCTTTCTTGAACATTGTAAATGGCACCATAGATTGTCATAAACAAATTGTCAGTGTTAGCTTTGGTGATGAGTGTCATGAGTTTAATTTCTCCAAGTTTAGTAGACAACCTCATAAGAAAGAATTATCCAGTAAGGATGAAATAATTGGTCTTGCTTCCATTACTATGCCTCCTACTGATCCTTTAGAACAATATTTGCTAGACCATAAAAATGATATGCACTTGCATGAAAGAAATGAAATAGATAAAATATTCTTTGAGAAACAACCTCTGCTTAAACACAATTTGCCTATTAAAACTCTTGGAGGTCCTCTGATGTCTACTATGCAACTTTATTCTTGTAGATTCGTGTTGGGCCTCCAAGCGCAGAGTTTTGTAGGATAGTAGCAATTTTCCCTAAAGTGGATGAACTAAGGTTTATCAATCCGTCGGAGGCGTAGGATGAAGATGGTCTCTCTCAAACAACCCTGCAACCAAATAACAAAGAGTCTCTTGTGTCCCCAACACACTAAATACAATGGTAAATTGTATAGGTGCACTAGTTCGGCGAAGAGATGGTGATACAAGTGTAGTAATGATAGTAGATATTGATTTTTGTAATAGTAACAATAAAAAATAGCAAGGTAGAAAGTAACAAAAGTGAGCCCAAACGGTATTGCAATGCTTGAAAATGAGGCCTAGGGTCTGTAAATTTGCTAGTGCAATCTCTCAACAATGCTAATATAATTGGATCATATAACCATCCCTCAACGTGCAATGAAGAATCACTCCAAAGTTCCTATCTAGCGGAGAACATAAGAAGAAATTGTTTGTAGGGTACGAAACCACCTCAAAGCTATTCTTTCCGGTTAATCTATCCTAGAGTTCGTACTAAAATAACACCAAGCTATTCTTTCCGGTCGATCTAACCAATAGTTCGTACTAAAATAACACCATATGATACACATCAACCAAATCTAATGTTACCTAGTGTTGGAAATATGCCCTAGAGGCAATAATAAAAGGGTTATTATTATATTTCCTTGTTCATGATAATTGTCTTTTATTCATGCTATAACTGTATTATCCGGAAATCGTAATACACGTGTGAATACATAGACCATAACATGTCCCTAGTGAGCCTCTAGTTGACTAGCTCGTTGGTCAACAGATAGTCATGGTTTCCTGACTATGGACATTAGATGTCATTGACAACGGGATCACATTATTAGGAGAATGATGTGATGGACAAGACCCAATCCTAAGCATAGCACAAGATCGTGTAGTTCGTTTTGCTAGAGCTTTTCCAATGTCAAGTATCTTTTCCTTAGACCATGAGATCGTGTAACTCCCGGATACCGTAGGAGTGCTTTGGGTGTACCAAACGTCACAACGTAACTGGGTGACTATAAAGGTGCACTACAGGTAACTCCGAAAGTGTCTGTTGGGTTGACACGGATCGAGACTGGGATTTGTCACTCCGTATGATGGAGAGGTATCTCTGGGCCCACTCGGTAATGCATCATCACAATGAGCTCAAAGTGACCAAGTGTTTGGTCATGGGATCATGCATTACAGTACGAGTAAAGTGACTTGCCGGTAACGAGACTGAACGAGGTATTGGGATACCGACGATCGAGTCTCGGGCATGTAACGTACCGATTGACAAAGGGAATTGTATACGGGGTTTGATCGAATCCTCGACATCGTGGTTCATCCGATGACATCATCGAGGAGCATGTGGGAGCCAACATGGGTATCCAGATCCCTCTGTTGGTTGTTGCCCGAGAACCGTCTCGGTCATGTCTACGTGTCTCCCGAACCCATAGGGTCTACACACTTAAGGTTCGGTGACGCTAGGGTTGTATGAATATGAGTATGCAGCAAACCGAATGTTGTTCGGAGTCCCGGATGAGATCCCGGACATCAAGAGGAGTTCTGGAATGGTCCGGAGGTAAATATTTATATATAGGAAGTCTTGTTTTGGTCGCCGGAAAAGTTTCGCACTTTATCGATATTGTACCGGGAGTGCCGAAAGGGGTCCGGGGGTCCACCGGGGGGGGTCCACCTGCCCCGGGGGGCCACATGGGCTGTAGGGGGTGCGCCTTGGACTATATGGGCCAAGGGCACCAGCCCCAAGAGGCCCATGCGCCAAGGAGACTTGGAGAGGGGAGAGTCCAAAGAGGGGAAGGCACCTCCGAGGTGCCTTGGGGAGGATGGACTCCTCCCCCCCTCTTGGCCGCACCCTTTCCTTGAAGGAAGGGGCAAGGCTGCGCCCTCCCCCCTCTCTTGCGCCTATATAAAGGGAGGGGAGGGAGGGGTGGCCGCACCAATAAGCCCTGGCGCCTCTCTCCTCCCTGCAACACCTCCTCCTCCTCCCGTAGTTGCTTAGCGAAGCCCTGCCGGAGTTCTGCTGCATCCATCACCACGCCGTCATGCTGCTGGATCTTCATCAACCTCTCCTTCCCCCTTGCTGGATCAAGAAGGAGGAGACGTCATCCGCTCCGTATGTGTGTTGAACGCGGAGGTGCTGTCCGTTTGGCACTAGGTCATCGGTGATCTGAATCACGGCGAGTACGACTCCATCAACCCCGTTCCATTGAACACTTCCGCACGTGATCTACAAGTGGTATGTAGATGCAATCACTCTCCCATGACTCTTTGCTAGATGAACTCATAGATGGATCTTGGTGAAACCGTAGGAAAAATTTTAATTTTCTGCAACGTTCCCCAATAGTGGTATCATGAGCCAGGTCTATGCGTAGTTCTCTATTGCACGAGTAGAACACAATTTTGTTGTGGGCATAGATCTTGTCAACTTGCTTGCCGCTACTAGTCTTATCTTGCTTCAGCGGTATTGTGGGATGAAGCGGCCCGGGCCAACCTTACACGTACGCTTACGTGAGACCGGTTCCACCGACTGACATGCACTAGTTGCATAAGGTGGCTGGCGGGTGTCTGTCTCTCCTACTTTAGTTGGAGCAGATTCGATGAAAAGGGTCCTTATGAAGGGTAAATAGAAGTTGACAAAATCACGTTGTGGTTATTCGTAAGTAAGAAAACCTTCTTGCTAGAACCCAATTGCAGCCACGTAAAAGATGCAACAACAATTAGAGGACGTCTAACTTGTTTTTGCAGCAATTGTCATGTGATGTGATATGGCCAGAAGTTGTGATGAATGATGAATGATATATTGTGATGTATGAGATCATGTTCTTGTAATAGGAATCACGACTTGCATGTCGATGAGTATGACAACCGGCAGGAGCCATATGAGTTGTCTTTATTTTTTTGTATGACCTGCGTGTCATTGAAGAACGCCATATAAACTACTTTACTTTATTGCTAAACGCGTTAGTCATAGAAGTAGAAGTAGTCGTTGGCGTGACAACTTCATGAAGACACGATGATGGAGATCATGATGATGGAGATCATGGTGTCATGCCGGTGACAAGATGATCATGGAGGCCCGAAGATGAAGATCAAAGGAGCTATATGATATTGGTCATATCATGTCACTACTTTACATAATTGCATGTGATGTTTATTATGTTTTATGCATCTTGTTTACTTAGAACGACGGTAGTAAATAAGATGATCCCTTACAACAATTTCAAGAAGTGTTCTCCCCTAATTGTGCACCGTTGCTAAAGTTCGTCGTTTCGAAGCACCACGTGATGATCGGGTGTGATAGATCCTTACGTTCACATACAACGGGTGTAAGACAGTTTTACACATGCAAAACACTTAGGGTTAACTTGACGAGCCTAGCATGTACAGACATGGCCTCGGAACACGGAGACCGAAAGGTCGAACACGAGTCGTACGGAAGATACGATCAACATGAGAATGTTCACCGACGATGACTAGTCCGTCTCACGTGATGATCGGACACGGCCTAGTCGACTCGGATCGTGTAACACTTAGATGACTAAGGGGATGTCAAATCTGAGTGGGAGTTCATTAAATAATTTGATTAGATGAACTTAATTATCATGAACTCAGTCTAAAATCTTTGCAAAATATGTCTTGTATATCAAATGGCCAACGCTCATGTCAACATGAACTTCAACACGTTCCTAGAGAAAACCAAGCTGAAAGATGATGGCAGCAACTATACAGACTGGGTCCGGAACCTTAGGATCATCCTCATAGCTGCCAAGAAAGCATATGTCCTTGAAGCACCGTTAGGTGACCCACCTGCTCTCCCAGCACTGCAAGACGATTTGAACGTTTGGCAGACACGTGCTGATGATTACTCCCTCGTTCAGTGCGGCATGCTTTACAGCTTAGAACCGGGGCTCCAAAAGCGTTTTGAGCATCACGGAGCATATGAGATGTTCGAGGAGCTGAAACTAGTTTTCCAAGCTCACGCCCGGGTCGAGAGATATGACATCTCCGACAAGTTCTATAGTTGTAAGATGGAGGAAAATAGTTCTGTCAGTGAGCACATACTCAAGATGTCTGGGTTGCACAACCATATGACCCAGCTGAATATTAACCTCCCTGATGAGGCGGTCATTGACAGAATCCTTCAGTCGCTCCCACCAAGCTACAAGAGCTTTGTGATGAACTACAATATGCAGGGATGGTAAAGACCATTCCTGAAGTATTTTCTATGCTGAAGTCAGCAGAGGTTGAAATCAAGAAAGAACATCAAGTGTTGATGGTCAATAAGACCACTAAGTTCAAGAAGGGCAAGGGTAAGAAGAACTTCAAGAAGGACGGCAAGGAGGTTGCCGCGCCTGGTAAGCCAGTTACCGGGAAGAAGTCAAAGAATGGACCCAAGCCTGAGACTGAGTGCTTTTATTGCAAGGGGAAGGGTCACTAGAAGCGGAACTGCCCCAAATACTTAGCGGATAAGAAGGCCGGCAACACTAAAGGTATATTTGATATACATGTAATTGATGTGTACCTTACCAGTACTCGTAGTAACTCCTGGGTATTTGATACCGGTGTCGTTGCTCATATTTGTAACTCACAGCAGGAGCTGCGGAATAAGCGGAGACTGGCGAAGGACGAGGTGACGATGCGCGTCGGGAATGGTTCCAGGGTCGATGTGATCGTCGTCGGCACGCTACCTCTACATTTACCTACGGGATTAGTTTTGAACCTTAATAATTGTTATTTGGTGCCAAGTTTGAGCATGAACATTGTATCTGGATCTCGTTTAATACGAGATGGCTACTCATTTAAATCCGAGACTAATGGTTGTTCTATTTATATGAGAGATATGTTTTATGGTCATGCCCCGATGGTCAATGGTTTATTCTTAATGAATCTCAAACATAGTGTTACACATATTCATAGCGTGAATACCAAAAGATATAAAGTTGATAACGATAGTCCCACATACTTGTGGCACTTCCGCCTTGGTCACATTGGTGTCAAGCGCATGAAGAAGCTCCATGCTGATGGACTTTTAGAGTCTCTCGATTATGAATCATTTGACACATGCGAACCATGCCTCATGGGCAAAATGACCAAGACTCCTTTCTCCGGAACAATGGAGCGAGCAACCAATTTGTTGGAAATCATACATACCGATGTGTGCGGTCCAATGAGTGTTGAGGCTCGCAGAGGATGTCGTTATGTTCTCACTCTCACTGATGACTTGAGTAGATATGGGTATGTCTACTTGATGAAACACAAGTCTGAGACCTTTGAAAAGTTCAAGGAATTTCAGAATGAAGTAGAGAATCAACGTGACCGAAAGATAAAATTCTTACAATCGGATCGTGGAGGAGAATATTTAAGTCACGAATTTGGTACACACTTAAGAAAATGTGGAATCGTTTCACAACTCACGCCTCCTAGAACACCTCAGCGTAACGGTGTGTCCGAACGTCGTAATCGCACTCTATTAGATATGGTGCGATCTATGATGTCTCTTACCGATTTACCGCTATCATTTTGGGGATACGCTCTAGAGACAGCTACATTCACTTTAAATAGGGCACCGTCTAAATCCGTTGAGACGACAGCGTATGAATTATGGTTTGGGAAGAAACCTAAGCTGTCGTTTCTAAAAGTTTGGGGATGCGATGCTTATGTCAAGAAACTTCAACCTGAAAAGCTCGAACCCAAGTCGGAAAAATGCGTCTTCATAGGATACCCTAGGGAAACCATTGGGTATACCTTCTACTTAAGATCCGAGGGCAAGATCTTTGTTGCCAAGAACGGATCCTTTCTGGAAAAAGAGTTTCTCTCGAAAGAAGTAAGTGGGAGGAAAGTAGAACTCGATGAAGTACTACCTCTTGAACAGGATGGTAGTGCAGCTCAGGAAAATGTTCCTGTGATGCCTACACCAACTGAAGAGGAAAATAATGATGATGATCAAGGTACTTCTGATCAAGTTCCTACTGCACTTCGTAGGTCCACAAGGACACGTTCCGCACCAGAATGGTACGGCAACCCTGTCCTGGAAATCATGTTGTTAGACAACGGTGAACCTTCGAACTATGAAGAAGCGATAGCGGGCCCAGATTCCAACAAATGGCTTGAAGCCATGAAATCTGAGATAGAATCCATGTATGAAAACAAATTATGGACTTTGGCTGACTTGTCCGATGATCGGCGAGCGATAGAAAACAAATGGATCTTTAGGAAGAGGACGGACGCGGATGGTAATGTCACCATCTATAAAGCTCGACTTGTCGCTAAGGGTTATCGGCAAGTTCAAGGGATTGACTATGATGAGACTTTCTCTCCCGTAGCGAAGCTTAAGTCCGTCCGAATCATGTTAGCAATTGCCGCATACTATGATTATGAGATATGGCAGATGGACGTCAAAACGGCATTCCTTAACGGGCATCTTAAGGAAGAACTGTATATGATGCAGCCGGAAGGTTTTGTCGATCCTAAGAACGCTGACAAAGTATGCAAGCTCCAGCGATCCATTTATGGGCTGGTGCAAGCATCTCGGAGTTGGAACATTCGCTTTGATGAGATGATCAAAGCGTTTGGGTTTATGCAGACTTATGGAGAAGCCTGCATTTACAAGAAAGTGAGTGGGAGCTCTATAGCATTTCTCATATTATATGTAGATGACATACTTTTGATGGGAAATAATATAGAATTCTTGGACAGTATTAAGTCCTACTTGAATAAGTGTTTCTCAATGAAGGATCTTGGAGAAGCTGCTTACATATTAGGCATCAAGATTTATAGGGATAGATCAAGACGCCTCATAGGTCTTTCACAAAGCACATACCTTGATAAAATTTTGAAGAAGTTCAAAATGGATCAGCCCAAGAAAGGGTTCTTGCCTGTACTGCAAGGTGTGAGATTGAGCTCGGCTCAATGCCCGACCACGGCAAAAGATAAAGAAGAGATGAGCGTCATCCCCTATGCCTCAGCCATAGGATCTATTATGTATGCCATGCTGTGTACCAGACATGATGTAAACCTTGCCGTAAGTTTGGTAGGAAGGTACCAAAGTAATCCCGGCAAGGAACACTGGACAGCGGTCAAGAATATCCTGAAGTACCTGAAAAGGACAAAGGACATGTTTCTCGTTTATGGAGGTGACGAAGAGCTCGTCGTAAAGGGTTACGTCGACGCTAGCTTCGACACAGATCTGGATGACTCTAAGTCACAAACCGGATACGTGTATATGTTGAATGGTGGAGCAGTAAGCTGGTGCAGCTGCAAGCAGAGTGTCGTCGCGGGATCTACATGTGAAGCGGAGTACATGGCAGCCTCGGAGGCAGCGCATGAAGCAATTTGGGTGAAGGAGTTCATCACCGACCTAGGAGTCATACCCAATGCGTCGGGGCCGATTAAACTCTTCTGTGACAACACTGGAGCTATTGCCCTTGCCAAGGAGCCCAGGTTTCACAAGAAGACCAGGCACATCAAGCGTCGTTTCAACTCCATCCGTGAAAATGTTCAAGATGGAGACATAGATATTTGCAAAGTACATACGGATCTGAATGTCGCAGATCCGTTGACTAAACCTCTCTCGCGAGCAAAACATGATCAACACCACGACTCTATGGGTGATCGATTCATCACAATGTAACTAGATTATAGACTCTAGTGCAAGTGGGAGACTGTTGGAAATATGCCCTAGAGGCAATAATAAAAGGGTTATTATTATATTTCCTTGTTCATGATAATTGTCTTTTATTCATGCTATAACTGTATTATCCGAAAATCATAATACACGTGTGAATACATAGACCATAACATGTCCCTAGTGAGCCTCTAGTTGACTAGCTCGTTGGTCAACAGATAGTCATGGTTTCCTGACTATGGACATTAGATGTCATTGACAACGGGATCACATTATTAGGAGAATGATGTGATGGACAAGACCCAATCCTAAGCATAGCACAAGATCGTGTAGTTCGTTTTGCTAGAGCTTTTCCAATGTCAATTATCTTTTCCTTAGACCATGAGATCGTGTAACTCCCGGATACCGTAGGAGTGCTTTGGGTGTACCAAACGTCGCAACGTAACTGGGTGACTATAAAGGTGCACTACAGGTATCTCCGAAAGTGTCTGTTGGGTTGACACGGATCGGGACTGGGATTTGTCACTCCGTATGACGGAGAGGTATCTCTGGGCCCACTCGGTAATGCATCATCACAATGAGCTCAAAGTGACCAAGTGTTTGGTCATGGGATCATGCATTACGGTACGAGTAAAGTGACTTGCCGGTAACGAGACTGAACGAGGTATTGGGATACCGACGATCGAGTCTCGGGCATGTAACGTACCGATTGACAAAGGGAATTGTATACGGGGTTTGATCGAATCCTCGACATCGTGGTTCATCCGATGACATCATCGAGGAGCATGTGGGAGCCAACATGGGTATCCAGATCCCGCTGTTGGTTATTGCCCGAGAACCGTCTCGGTCATGTCTACGTGTCTCCCGAACCCATAGGGTCTACACACTTAAGGTTCGGTGACGCTAGGGTTGTATGAATATGAGTATGCAGCAAACCAAATGTTGTTCGGAGTCCCGGATGAGATCCCGGACGTCACGAGGAGTTCCGGAATGGTCTGGAGGTAAAGATTTATATATAGGAAGTCTTGTTTTGGTCGCCGGAAAAGTTTCGCACTTTATCGGTATTGTACCGGGAGTGCCAAAAGGGGTC
>NC_041383.1:614435696-614538910 GCF_002162155.2 Triticum dicoccoides
TCCACCTGCCCCGGGGGGCCACATGGGCTGTAGGGGGTGCGCCTTGGCCTATATGGGCCAAGGGCACCAGCCCCAAGAGGCCCATGCGCCAAGGAGACTTGGAGAGGGGAGAGTCCAAAGAGGGGAAGGCACCTCCGAGGTGCCTTGGGGAGGATGGACTCCTCCCCCCCTCTTGGCCGCACCCCTTCCTTGGAGGAAGGGGAAAGGCTGCGCCCTCCCCCCTCTCTTGCGCCTATATAAAGGGAGGGGAGGGAGGGGTGGCCACACCAATAAGCCCTAGCGCCTCCCTCCTCCCTGCAACACCTCCTCCTCCTCCCGTAGTTGCTTAGCGAAGCCCTGCCGGAGTTCTGCTGCATCCATCACCACGCCGTCGTGCTTCTGGATCTTCATCAACCTCTCCTTCCCCCTTGCTGGATCAAGAAGGAGGAGACATCATCCGCTCCGTACGTGTGTTGAACGCGGAGGTGCTGTCCGTTCGACACTAGGTCATCGGTGATCTGAATCACGGCGAGTACGACTCCATCAACCCCGTTCCATTGAACGCTTCCGCACGTGATCTACAAGTGGTATGTAGATGCAATCACTCTCCCATGACTCGTTGCTAGATGAACTCATAGATGGATCTTGGTGAAACCGTAGGAAAAATTTTAATTTTCTGCAACATTCCCCAACACCTAGATACTCCAATGTCACCGCGAGTGTGGCACCCTAGCTCAGAGAAACTGGAACACCCCGTATTCTAGCCTAGAGATCGAGGAGAAGTCTTCTGGAATATGACACTGCTTAGCATAGAACAAATCAGCTCTTTATTACAATCTAGATGGATACAAGAGATTACATCGGCATGGCGACACTATGCCTACCACGGTTGCTCTATGCAAGGAGTAGAACACCACAAAGAAGCGGAATAACTAATGGCAGCGGAATAACAATGACGGCGATGAACTCCACTCCGCAGGGACTCTGGCTGGAATGCTTATCCTAGCTCGCAAACAAGGAATCCACGACAAACAAGCAATCAACTTCGGCATGACCTGTAAACTGGCATGACACGCCAGGTCAGTACATTGAATGTACTTGCAAGCTCACAGCAACCAAAGCAATCAAGACAAACAACAGCATGGCAATTACAGGTTAAGCGAGGGTTAACATAATACTATCATATCAATCATAGCATGCACAACATGATACATCTAGAACAATACGAGCATGTCATGAATATATGAACATGATGATACTAACATGCAACATGATGAAGCTATCATGCTTCGACTTACTCTACTCGGGTTACCTCGTAACCAATACATGCATGAACTTACCCTCGCAAACATCACACGATAATCTCAGGATCCAGTCAAGCTTGGTATTACAATACCGCAGTAATCATTACGTGACCACTAGGAGCTTGATCTTAACCCTTGACTCTCGCATAATACCACAAATATCCACCAACTCAGTATCCACGATACCACTGTGATCCTCTCATGATGACATAAATATCAACCAACTCCTTTCCTCATCGAACCAGGGTTGTCATTAATCACATTATCATTAGTACTGTTGACTCACGGTGTGACCGACTACGAACAGGGCCCATATCCGCGGGCTCGGCTATCGATAGATTTAAATACACACTCTGTAGAGGTTAGCACACTGTACCCACACCATGGAACCCATGGCCTTGCACTCCCATTCGGGTGGACTAACGACGTTCTGACAAAACTGATCTACTGCCATGACTCTCTCCCAGCCACTGCGACCAACTCCCCTTTGGGCTAAGTCATGGGTGGCCCCGTGCCTACCAAAGGCATCAACGACCACCGTCGTGGCAAAACAAAAACAGTCCCAAACGGGGACAATGGTATACCAATCACAACAACAGGCACACAAGGCTTATGCCGTCCTACCTGATCAGGGTAGCGCCCGCGCATAAACTTCCCTCGTTGGAGGCACCGACGAGAGGCATGATAATAGACCCAGTTAGGACTTTCCCATAAAAGGCAAATGTGGCTGCACTGGTCAGCTCGATATGGTGGCACCATGACTCAGCCAACAATTGTTCAAGTTCATTTAAGTCCGGTTAAACTTGAATGTAATAAGATGAACCATATTAAAATAACATGATGCAACTACAATGCATGAGCGTGAAATCAACAATAAACATGGAGGTGCAACATAATCATCGAGCATAAAAACAATGAACCATATTCAACTGAGCATGGCATAATGATGGCATGATTAACACAAACATAGCTCTACCATAAGCATAGCATGGCCACTAGCATCATCATGAATATCATGCAAGAATATAACAATAATATTACCGAGTAATCACTTAACCAACTAACCAGCAAAGAAACATCTGTAACAACGGTACTCGGTAACCGGCAATAGTCACGTACCGAAGATCATGACCAACACCAACATGTGCTACTAGCAAGCATGAACAATATGAAAGTAATACTAGCAAGTAGAACATGGTAATCAGGTGCAAGAAAGCAAAGCATATCGGTGAACACCGATCCATAAGCATAACCGAAATAACGATAATAGTAGCAAAACAAACAGACAGATTATTAAAGATTCAAGTTGAAAACTAGTGCTACTGCATGTCTATCATGCAAATGGTGGTTGTGGCTTGCTTGGGGATGAAGAATGCTCCAGGAAGAAGTGCGGTGAAGCCGCGGAAAGATTTACCAGAAAAGTTTCCCTCTTGGAGGGGGCTGATTAGGGGCAAGGGTATAAAGGTCATTTATAGTATGTCAAACCATAGTGAAAATGATGGGAACAGAACAGGCTCAATGAGACAAAGACGTGGACACTGAATTCACCTCATTCGGAGTCTCGAGCAAAAAGTTATAGCCTGACGAAGTTTAGGGACCAATCTGTAAAAATAACTCTACAAACAGGCCCCTGGCTGGAAAATAAGAAAGCGCATTTCATAGATTACGTCTTCATAAAGTGAAAGCGTATTCTAAGCCGAAGGAGAAACAAAATGCATTTTCTTCAAAGGAAAGCGTCCATAAATGCGCCTTCACTAAAATCGGTCAGCGGGGCCACTGGGTCAACACGAGAAACTTATAGGAGGGGCCCGCCACTTATCCACATGGGCAGGGCGGAGTCAACACCTGGGTGGCTGATGAGGGGGTCTCGCGCGCTAGTGGGGCCTGCCCGGCCGGTCGTCGCCTTCAACCTCGTGACCGCCCACGAGGCAGAGCAGAGGAGCGCGCTGCGGGCGGCCGTCCTGTTGATCTGGTCCACCCCCAGCGATGCTTCGCACACCGACGAGCTCGGGAAGACGAGGCGCTCCTGCCTGGACCCTTCACGCATGCTGACGGGCACTGGAGAGAGTGCAGTCTTGGCCGGGGTAGACGGCGGTTCTGGCCGGAGATGGGCAAGGCACCAGGGCCAAGGAGAGGAGGCGACGAGCTACGAAAAGAGTCCAGGGAGGTGATGGAGGCTTCGGGTGGTGGTGGAACAGAGGTAGGGGCTCGACATTAGGCTAATTTAGTCGGTGAGGAGCGGCGGCCATGGCGGCCATTTGACGGCAGGGGGCATCCTAGGGCTCGGGGGAGAGGACGGGGAGGAAGCTGGGAGAGTGGGAGGCCTGCTGGTGAGCTTGAAGGGCTCGGGAAAGGCCTATATATAGCCGGGGTAAGGCGGTTTGAGCTCGGGTGCCGCTGCTCGCGTCCGTCCAAACTCTAGTGAGGCTCAGCAATCACGGGGAGGGAGTGGGAAGGCAACGAGGGAGGGAACGGACGAGGCGCAGAGGTCACGAAGACGAGGCAGCGCTCGGGGACAAGAGGATGAAGAAGCCAACAGAGGGGAAGACGACGCGGTCATGGGCCAGAACTATGTGGTGACGGGGATGGCTACCGGAGAAGAAGACGGAGGGGGCAAGAGCTCTAGAGAGACGACGATGACGACGCGGGGAACATGCTAGACAGGGTCAGGCAATGAAGGGACGAGTGCACAGAGAGGGAGAAGAAGACAGGGGTGCCAGAGCGCGCGTTTGGCCGGCATGACCCGTGGTCACCGCCTGAGCTGGCGAGCGCGGGGCACAGCGATTGGCCAAATCATGTCTGGTGGAAGGACCCTGCTAGCCTTAGTTCAAAGGAAGCAACAACACGGTCCAGGGGCAAAGAAGAGAAAAACAGAAGGCTCCAAACCAGCTGAACAGAAAGGTGTTTGATGCCTTCTGCAGAAGATTGGTCGGGAGGGTCAGATTGAGGTTTGACTGGGGTTGATCACTCACTAAGGTGAGTAAGATGGTAGGGTTTCAGCTTAAGGGGAGGGGTTTAGCTAGTATTTGATGTAGAAAGTGCCACACTGTCCAGAAATGTAGACATAGAAGTAGCGCTCACATAGTGCATCCACTTGGGCCGAAATTATGCGTGGAAGGGTTATTTGGTCACATGAAGATGTTGTAAAAGTTTCATACCAATTGGATAAACCAAAATGGTACTTGCTTCACAAATATCCCCCCTGGACAGAAACTTGGAAAAAGTGCTGAGGGAAAATGGCTTGGCAAGTTATGCCCAAATTTGGTGGAGATAGGTTATATGGGTAGGAGAAGGTCCAGGAAAAGTTTCATCTTAATTGAGGCAATATAACATATACTTGCTTCACAAACTGAAGACAGAATCAAAGAATTAAAGATGATCTCACAGAGAGGCATGACATGAGCTCAAATTTGGTGGAGGGCTATGATATGATGATATTGAGGTCATGCATAAATATGAACTCATTTCGATATGCCTAGCTTGTAACTCCTTCACAAAGTTTCTTTCTGGACAGAAACTTTGGAAAATCAGTGATAAATAATCACTAGGCAAATGAAGTTGAATTTTGGCATGTGGCAATTATATGGACATGAAAAGATGTCCAATAAGTTTGTAGTCAATATGGCAAAGATAAATAGCACTTGCTTCACAATGTGCTATTTAGGACAGAATAGGGAATGAATTATTGAGCATGATGGAAAACATGGAAAGTGAAATATTTTGCCATATTTTAAGAAGATATGACCGAAAAAATTTATGAGAATTATTTGGGAATTTTAGGAGTGATGGAAATATAGGTTGCTTCACTACCTAGGGCAAATTGAGTTATTCCTTTAACAAAAAAAGGAATATTCTCATGGAAAAGATTATTGGGGTTGGTGAAGACGGAAATGGCAAGGTCTAGGGATGGATATGAGGATGACAAGCCACTCTGGAAGGAAAGAAGAGGTCATCTTCTTCATTTTCCAGACCACATAGCCACGGAAAAAGAAAACTCAGGCAAAAATCTCAGAAAAAGAAAAGAAAAAGAAAGGGCCAAAAATCAAGCTGTCACAAACCTTCCCGCCTTAAAGAAATCTCTTCCTTATCTGACTTAAGGAAACCGTTTCCAACTTGAGTATCCTTTTTCCTTATTGATTGTTCCCCACTAGATTTTATCTGACTGGCTGTCTGTCTCTGGGGTGGTTTGCTTCACAGTATCCTCATCCTGACACATCTTACCTTGCTTGCTCATGCTTATACTGTCTCCAATTATTTTCATATCTGCTGACTTAGCTGAGATTACCATGACTGAAATATGTGCCTGTCTCACAAATCCGAGAGTGATTTACGATGGGTGCGTCATCCAGCACTGACAACCTTTCACGAAGTGTGGCCAAATTTTCCTGGTAGGCACCCAATATTTTTACTCCCTGCTTTGGGTTTACTTAATAAAATACGGGTTCTCCAGGTCCAAAACAGTGTTGTGGATCATAACTATTCTTCTGACTAATACTGATTTTCTCGCGGGAGGTTCTGAATCATTTTGACTGGCTCCACTGTCTTGAGTATCAAATCTGTACCAAACATTTGATTGTCTCCTGTCATGGTCAACATGAAGGGTTGCCTTATGTGATTGTATCCGCGGATTTGTCTGACTGTGGATCTTGCAGCAAAAATTTCGTTCATGACAGGATATCCTTTGATGATTCTCATGCTTTAGGGCACATGCTTCCACACTGTTATTCCACATACTGATTATTCATTCTGTCGGCATATCCGTAACAGGTTGTGTGATGCTTTACCATCGTTGCTGGAGTCGAAATGTTGAATTGTCCTTTGGTGTGGCTTCACAGACCCAGATATCTGATACTGACAAATCTGAGCATATACTGTTAGCTGAGCAGGTTGTCTGGTTATGGGGTCCTTACCAAATTGAGTAGACCCCTTTGATGAATATCCATGGTGATCAATACCGACTCATACTGTTTGGGGTATCTGCACCATGTGGGTCTTGTAACAATTCTCATACCCGCATCACCGGTCTTGCTCCTTCATTACTGTTTTCCTTGTCTGGATCCTTGGCTGAAGGAGCGAGGTCATATTGTTTTTCTGTGTGACCATAGGTTCTATCAGGTGCAATATTCTGACAGGCGTACTCTTATTCGCATCTTCTAACATGGTGATATCGTTTAAATGGAAGGTTCATCACCTCTCAAGTTCTGACCATAGGGAAATGATCATCTGAACCCTTGCAAGAAATCGACAAATAAATCAGTAGCCACCAGAACGGTCTTTACAACTCAGATCTGGGACATTACTGAAATAACTCAACCACGACTCCAGACGGCCGATAAACAGCTCAGAGCATGAGACCCGGTTGATAAGAAGAAAGTGGCAGCTCCCTAAGATAGCCGAAAATTAGCTAAAAGCATAGGGCCACTGTCACAAAAAGAAACTCAATAGCTATACGAGACGGCCGAAAAGCAGCTCAGAACTCATGACAATTGTTGAATAGAGAAAATAAAATTGGCATCCACCCTGAATAGCTAAAAACATCTCATATCACTAGCGTTGTGCCGTCACTGGAGAAAACAAGATAAGGGCTCATCAGGATCATATTCCAGGTTCATAGGTACTTGTATAGAGCTCACTTTTGTCATCAATGTTCATATCCTTTGTCAGACTGCAGTGTATCACTGGCTTTCTCATTTACACAATCCTCATGCGACTGTCGGATCCTTGTACCGCATATATATGAAAATCTGATCCCCGAGGCAGACTTGTGTTTCGACTGATTCTTGCTTCTGACCAAACTGTTGCGGATCTGTTACTTGTGATACACTGCCAAATGTTGCCAATTCATAGTGCGATATCTTGTCCCAATGCTATACTGAGGATGGTTGGATGGCTTATACTGGAAGCCATCGATAGTACCATGCCGAGGAAGGCTGTGTATCATGCTTCAGAAGCTTCCCCCCTTAAAGACTTGCTGGGGGAGGACTTGATACCTTATGCCGGAAGCTTTTGTGGTTGCTTACTGTAGAAGACAGAACCTTGCACGAGAAGTCATCCATATATCGCACTAAGGAAGATAGTGGAGTCTTTTAGTGGAAGCTTCTCTGGTAGCTTGCGAGGGAAGACTGGGTTGCTTACGCCAGAAGCTTCTCCTTGTGATATACAGACTGATTGCCACATAGGCATACCATCTTAATACTTTTGCTGTTGATTACTTGTATGCAACGGGGTTTGCTGAACTATCCTCCTTTTTGAGTGTTGAATCCATGGCACAATCTTGCTGATATTATACTGTCGATCTGGCACACAATTCATCTCATTTCTGATTTGATCATCACTGCCATGAAGAGTGCACACTGAGGGAGACTTGATTATCCATATTGTTGTGAGAAGTGCACGCTAATGCAAACTTGATTATCAGTCCTAAAAATCAGATATTCCCCATTTCACTACAGTCGGCTAAGAATTCCATTCTATTCAGCTGAGTTTCCAAACATATGCATTCCTTGTTGATTCTTCGGGTCCGGTGTCGGTTGACGAGCAACTTTAACAAGGGGAAAATCTGGCAACACCGAAGGCCCAAAGAAAGAAGCAAAAGAAACGACGAAAACAAAAGCACACAAGCATACTAATAATATAAATAATGCGAATAATCAAGCAACATCACATATTACCGCTACTCACACAATAATAGGTATGCACACCTAAGCACACAAATTTTGTGGAAACTTCGGTTTTACGATCTATTATGCTGTGGCAGTGTGCACGAAAGTGAGACTGCGTGTGGAAGGAATTGATGTAACCAAGGTTACACCAAGCGTTGGCTGAACACCGATTGGATCTAAATGGATATGGAGGAGAGGACGGTCTTGGTGATCAAGTAGCGAGACACCAGGTCACGGCTACATCATCATCAAGCCTACGAAAGGCAACCGTGCACGTCCAAAGGATGAGATGACAGGGTAGGATAGCGGTGGAAAACGGGCTTGCTAGCATTGCCCTCTTCTGATAACCAAGATCAGTAAGGGTTGGTAAACGGGACAAGATGGATAGCACGATTCGGGATAGAGACAGGTCTATTACCGAAACAATACGGGTGGGTGGTGGAAAGATATTGGCGCTATATCTAAGCATAACTCCTGCAAATGGTGTCTGAACACTCGGTACTAGGGCATCACCCTGCTCGGATAGAGATGACACCGAACACTGAAGAGGAGGCATGATAAGGAGGGTGTAGGTAGTGGATCGAAACCGATGCCACCTACACTCACAAGATTAACCGTTAGCGACAAGATAATGAGTCTATATACATGCTATGCAACAAACAAGTGCAACAAACCACTGGGCTCTATACTGCCGCTTTCTAACGCTCGCGTGGGCTAGAGCGTCCTACAGCCAGACCTGCTCTGATACCAGGCCTGTGGCACCCCGACTCAGAGAAACCGGAACACCCAGTATTCTAGCCCAGAGATCGAGGAGAAGTCTTCTGGAATACGGCACTGCTTAGCATAGAACAAATCAGCTCTTTATTACAATCTAGATGGATACAAGAGATTACATCGGCACGGCGACACTATGCCTGCCATGGTTTCTCTATGCAAGCAGCAGAACAACACGAAGCAGCAAAATAACTACTGGCAGCGGAATAACGATGACGGTGATGAACTCCCCTCCGTAGGGACTCTGGCTGGAATGCTTATCCTAGCTCGCAAACAAGGAATCCACGACAAACAAGCAATCAACTTCGGCATGACCTGCAAACTGGCATGAGATGCCAGGTCAGTACATTGAATGTACTTGCAAGCTCACAGCAACCAAAGCAATCAAGACAAACAACAGCATGGCAATTACAGGTTAAGCGAGGGTTAACATAATACTATCATATCAATCATAGCATGTACAACATGATACATCTAGAACAATACGAGCATGGCATGAATATATGAACATGATGATACTAACATGCAACATGATGAAGCTATCATGCTTCGACTTACTCTACTCGGGTTACCTCGTAACCAATACATGCATGAACTTACCCTCGTGGACATCACATGATAATCTCAGGATCCAATCAAGCTTGGTATTACAATACCGCAGTAATCATTACATGACCACAAGGAGCTTGATCTTAACCCTTGACTCTCGCATAATACCACAAATATCCACCAACTCGGTATCCACGATACCACTGTGATCCTCTCATGATCACATAAATATCAACCAACTTCTTTCCTCGTCGAACCAGGGTTGTCATTAATCACATTATCATTATTACTGTTGACTCATGGTGTGACCGACTACAAATGGGCCAATATCCATGGGCGCGACTATCGATAGATTTAAACACACACTCTGTAGAGCGCGTGTTTGGCCGGCATGACCCATGGTCACAGCCTGAGCTGGCGTGCGTGAAAGTGCGTTATATCGACTAGAGGGGGGTGAATAGGCGATTTTTATGAATTCTTCACTTAGGAATTTGCTGGTGAGGAAATTCCTAAATGAAGAACTACTTGCAGCGAAATAAGTACTCAAAAGTAAACATAGCAGAACACACGCATAGTCATCATGATGAAATGAAGACAAGCACAAAGTACAGAAAGCATAAACACAGGATACCACAAGATGAAGACAGACAGACTGAAGAAATTGAACTGAGGAAATTGAGAAAGTCTTCAGTCAAAGTCTTCAAACAGATATGAACAAGCACACAACAACAGAGATGAGGAAATGAAAGAGTTGAGGAAATAGAACCAGTAAGCTCGGTGAAGACAATGATTTGTTAGACCAGTTCCAAATGTTGTCTTAGTTATACATCTGGTTGGAGCGGCTGAGTATTTAAACTCGAGGACACCCAGTCCCGGACACACAGTCCTCACTGTATTCTCCTGGAGCTAAGGTCACACAGACCTCGCCCAATCACTCGTGGTAAGTCTTCAGGTGACTTCCGAACCTTCACAAACTCGGTCACTCGGTGATCCACAATTCTTCTTGGATGCTCTATACCTTGACGCCTAACCGTCTGGGAGAAGCACAGTCTTCAAAGGAAACAATTGTCAGATCCACGCAGGATCAATCTCTTCAGTGATGCTCAATCACTTTGGGGTTTGTAGGTTTGGGGTTTGGGTTTTCCTCACTTGATGATTTTCGCTCAAAGTCCTCGGAGGATGGGTTGCTCTCAAATGACAAGTGTCAGTTTCTCTCAGAGCAGCCAACCAGCTAGTGGTTGTAGGGGGCGGCTATTTATAGCTTAGGGAGCAGCCCGACATGATAAGACATAAATGCCCTTGTCTGGTATGACCGTTAGGTGGGTAGATATTTTGGGACAGCTGGCGGGTAGCACAACAACGGTCGGAATATTTGACTGTCAAATACCTCAGGGCTATCATGTTCCTCACTTTATAGGCAATCCGCACTGGCGAATTTCTAACTCTTCAGTCAGAACAAATTCCTCAGAGACCAGAAGAACTTTGTCTCTGTCACTGAAGAATATGACTTAACTGTGCGAGATTTCTAATGGCTTCACTCGAAGGGATTGGTAGGTGTAGGATTTTGAGTTGAGCATCACATGGAAATTTTTCCTTAGTATTTCCTCAACCCCCTTTAACAGTACGGTGTTTCCTATGACTCAAGAAGGAGAAAATGAAACTATAAAAAACAAAAGTCTTCATGCTTCATGTTCCTCGAATGATTGCCAAGTCTTCAAGGTCACACCAATTTCTTCACTTTCAAAGTCTTCAGAAAGTCTTCAGAAATCCAAAGTCTTCAGTTGAATAACTTCATTTTTAGGGGTCGACTTTCTCTGTAAATATGAAACTCCTCATAGACTTATAGATCTGTGTACACTCACAAACGCATTAGTCCCTTAACCTATAAGTCTTCAATACACCAAAATCACTAAGGGGCACTGGATGCACTTACAATCTCCCCCTTTTTGGTGATTGATGACAATATAGGTTAAGTTTTCAATGGGGATAAACATATGAAGTGTAAATACTGATATTAAGGAATTTGATAGCAAGATATAGAAGAACTCCCCCTGAAGATGTGCATAGTGAGGAATTTGCTTTTGAAGCAATGCACACTTGAAGAGTATAATCATGGAGATCTCCCCCTATATCTTGTAATTCATACACGCATTTGACAAATAATATGAGGAATTTGAAATGCATGATGAAATATGGTGACTGATGTAATTCAGCATGTGTGCATTAACATTAATGAGGAATAAGCATGCAGAAGAACACAGTAAAAGTATCAGGTCACCATAGAGTTTAAGATTACAACTCGATCCAGCAAAGTCATCAGAAGAACGAGAGTTATAACTTAGCAAAAATATGCCCATATAAGATAGACCCGCTTGAAGACTAACTCAAATTTCTCCCCCTTTGTCATCGAATGACCAAAAGGGTTGAAAATGAGGACTAACGCCCCTGAAGAATATCATGAAGATGGAGGAGCACCAGCGTTGTTGGGGTCTTGAGTCGATGTAGGGCCTGTTGCAGTATCGTCCAAGTCTTCGTACTCATCCGTGTCGCGCGATGAAGAATATGAACTGGCCACCAAGGAAGGAACCTTGACCTTCTTGAATTTCTTTGGAGGAGGAGCAGACCAGTCAAAATCTTCCTTGAAGCCCATTTGCTTCAGATCTTCTTCACCATATAGATGTGACAGAATAGCCCAGGAGCGATCAAATACTTCATGGAGGTAGTAAGGGTTTTTCTTCACTGCATTATGTGTAGAGGTCATGTTGTGAAGAATGGAACCAAACTGACGCTTAACCCATTTGTGGTTTCGATCCACCTTCTGGTGAAGACTTATAAGTAGCTCATGGTCAGTCATCACAGGAGGAGCAGTAGCTTGAGGACTTGACTTGGTAGCATTGGCAGCAGAATCATGAGTGGCAGAGTCATCATTGGTGGAGGAAGATGCAGCTTTGCGGAACTGACCATCCAATGGACGAATGCCTTCATCGATAACGGCTGGTGACTTGCCCTTCTCATCAGATGAGGAAATTGTCCGCTTGAGGACTTCAATAGGGGGCAAGTAGCTGAGGTGATTCTGAAAATCAGCCTTGTAGTTGAGTGAAGACCTTGATCTGAGGAATCTGATGATCCACGGCGCGTAAGGCTTCAGCTCAAAAGGTGAAAGTGCAACATTTTCGAGAGTCCTCATGAAGAAATCACGATAGTTTATGGGGATGCCATGCATTATGTTGAAAAGCATATTCTTCATCATCCCGATAACTTCTTCATCGGATGAGTCATGGCCTTTGATTGGACTCATAGTCTTCGTTAGTATGCGATAGATGGTTCTTGGCACATAGAGCAATTCCTTCACAAGGAATTTGGTCCTTGGGGCTTGACTAGGCTTCAGTGGCTTCATGAGCACTTGCATATAGTGAGCAGTGAGTTCAGGCTCATCATATAGACAACGAGCACCTTCAGGTGGAGGACTGAGTGGCAAGGCATGAAGCAATTCAGTAGCTGGTGCCTTGTAATGAGTGTTTTCAGTCATCCAATCCAACACCCAAGTGTAAATGTCATTTGCTTCACCAGTGATATGCAGCATCGCATAGAACTGAAGAAATAGCTCTTCATTCCAGTCAACAATGTCAGAGCAGAAGTTGAGCAAGCCTGAATCATGCTGAGGACTTGTGTGAAGCAAGGCATGGATTCCATGTCCACGTGAGGAATGTGCTCGTGGTCGAAGACTTTGTCCTTGTTGAAGAGTACTGAGGAATAGAAGTTGGCCTGGCTGGCAGTCCAGAAGCGCTTCCTTCTAAGACGAGCATTGTCATATGGGTTGAATTTAGTGAAGAATACACGCTCACCGAAGAAATCATCAGCCTTGAATTTTTGCTTCTTTGAGAAGGGATCCTTTGGCTTGGGCTGAGGAGTGTCATTCAGTTGCATCACCACTTCAGGAATCGCAATCTCAGGTTCCTAAGGCTGAGGAATTTCAGGCTCTTCTGCAGCTTCAGCCTGTGTCTTCAATTCTTCATTTACATTTTCTTCAGCACTAGTGGCTGTAATTTCTTCATGGACAGATGGGGTTGTATGAGGTTCTTCAGATCTAATTTGCATTTCAGTAGCAGTTGGAGACTGAGGAATTGCTTGGAGTGGAGTGAACAACAGAGACTTGGGGTGCTGACTTTCCCAAAAGTCATCATTGAGCACGGGTGTGGTACAGCCGATGTCCACATCCTCATCTTCCTTTTCTTCAACACCTGCCTCTTCAGCAATGAACTGAGGCATAGGTGAGGAGATGACTGGGGTTGAAGGGATTCTATCCACTTCAATTTGTTCATCCAACTGCTCTGTTAAAGCAGCAGAAGGAGTTTCTTCATCTAATTCCTCGGGAATCATATAATCTTCACCAAACGGAACAAGGTCCTTTGATGGCATGAAAGAGACAGGAATGGCGTCAATTGGATTTTCAGTTGAACTTGTCAAAGGCTTCATTTTCTTCGGAGCTGAAGAATCTGATGAAGCTGATGCTTTCCTTTTCTTCATAGCTGCACGCTCTGCAGCCTTGGTCTTCTTCGCATCTAGTGCAGATGGAAGGATCGGAGTTGGGGTAGGCGCAGGAGGTGCAGAGGACTCTGGATAATTTTCCTCAGGCGCAACTGTTGCAGTTGCCCTGATTACTTCACTTTCTTCAGGCGCACCACTAGTGGATGCCCTGGGAATATCTTCAACGCCTGGAATGGAGTCATCAGCCCTGGTACTCTCATTTTCTTCAGCAGCCTGATTGTCATCAGCGATGCTGGCATGTTCTTTAGTAGGCTGAGCAGATGCTTCAGCCGGTGAAACTTCAATGTGCACAGGAGGAGCAGCACTTGAAGTGATTTTCTTCGTCAGATTGATGAATCGAACTTTGGCTCCCTTCCAATCAGCGTAGTAGCAATCGAACTCATCACTCAATTGCTTGATTTTAGCTTGCAAGACAATGATCTAATCTGGAGTGAGAGTGAGGACATTGTCCTTGAGGTAGCGCTGCTTCTTGTATTGCGCTTTCTTCAGCTTTCTGCCTTCTTCAAATTTCCACTTTTCTCCCTCAATGAAGGCAGTCAGAACATGACTTTGACCAGGAGTGAGATTCATCTCCGGCAAAGGCGTGTTAGGGTCCTTGTGCCATAAGTCAATGAAGTCGAGGATCAACTTTGGATCCAACAGTAGTGGCACGTTGCTACCATTGGCTCTAGCGGCCCTGGCTTGCCTGCCTTTGATGATTTCAGCGAGTTCTTCATCATCAGCCTCATCTTCATCAGAGGGAACTTGGAAGGCGACCTGCTTTTTGTGAGGACTTGGTCGAAGGCCTCGTCCAGCAGTGGCCTTTTTCTTCAGTAGAGAGGAGCCAGCTGAGGAATTTGGTGCAGCTGAGGAACTTGCATATGCTCCTGAGGCAATTGAGATGCCTGTGGTCCTTTGGCACGTGGCAAGATGCACATGTGCCGAGGATTTTGTTGGAGCAGCTGAATACTTTGTCGGAGGAGCTGAGGACTTTGGAGGAGGAGGAGCAGACTGAGGAATTTTCCACGAGGGCTTTGAAGATTCTGGCCTTGAGGGCATTGCTGAGGAGCTTGGCCGTAAGGGCATTGAAGAAGAAACGCTTGACTTGTGAGCAGGCTTATTTGGCATTGCCTTCTTCGGCTGACTAGCAGAGGCCTCAACAGTGGTAGCAGCAGCAGTAGAGTCTGCATTGAATTTCTTCACTGCTTCCTTTGCTTGCTTGGCCAGTTTAGCCTGGCCCTTTGCCCATTCATCAGCATAGTCCTCACCGCGCTTGAGGCTGGTGGGATCTGCCAGTTGGCCAGGTGCCAATGGAGGTCTTGAGCATGGAGGGTTAAGCGCGAATTTCTTCATGTACTTGGGAGTAACATACCTGTACTCCCTCCATTCTCGTGCCCATCTCCTCTCTATCTTTTGAATGCGCACCTTGCGCTGATTTCTATCTTCCTCAGGGGGGTGTGTAGTACCCAGCATAAATGTCCTCAGGGATTTCAAACGCAGTATTGACCTCAGGCCTCTTTCCTCCTGTCGGTGTCAAAACCGGCGGATCTCGGGTAGGGGGTCCCGAAATGTGCGTCTAGGCGGATGGTAACAGGAGACGAGGGACGAGATGTTTTACCCAGGTTCGGGCCCTCTTGATGGATGTAAAACCCTACGTCCTGCTTGATTAACATTGATGATGTGTATTACAAGAGTGGATCTACCACGAGATCGAGGAGGCTAAACCCTAGAAGCTAGCCTATGGTATGATTGTTGTCCGTCCTATGGACTAAGGCCATCCGGTTTATATAGACACCGGAGAGGGCTAGGGTTACACAGAGTCGGTTACAAAGGTAGGAGATCTACATATCCGTATCGCCAAGCTTGCCTTCCACGCCAAGGAAAGTCCCATCCGGACACGGGACGAAGTCTTCAATCTTGTATCTTCATAGTCTTGGAGTCCGGCCGATGATGATAGTTCGGCTATCCGGACACCACCTAGTCCGGAACTCCCTCAGTAGCCCCTGAACCAGGCTTCAATGACGACGAGTCCGGCGCACATATTGTCTTCGGCATTGCAAGGCGGGTTCCTCCTCCGAATAATTTATAGAAGATTGTGAACACCAGGATAGTGTCCGGCTCTGCAAAAATAAATTCCACATACCACCGTAGAGAGAATAATATTACACAAGATCAATCTGCTGACGTATTCTGTGGCGTGACGTCACACCACTTCCAAGCCTTTACTCGAATTGTTTTTATTGTTCCACCTCAGCGCGTTTAGCGAGGCGGTTTCCTTGGCACGTCTTGTCGAAGCAAAGATCGTGTTCCCCTTATTCCAGGATTCCCATCAAATACGGACGTGGGTAACCCAACCGCGCCCGTCGCCACGCCTCCTCCATCGAAGGCGGGTTCCAAACGGTCACGGGGACGGCTCTTGGTATTCTTCCTCTTTATAATGAGACCAAGGCCCGTTCTTTTTATTCAATCCTCTATCGAATCCGCCCTTCTCCCTGAGTTCCAACACCCAGGGCTCCGAATTCAGGTACCTTCGATCTTCGACAATGTTCGGTCCTGATCTACGAGGCCGGTGGATGCCCTCCTCTGTCACGGAGGAGGATGTGCTAAAGCTGAGAGATGCCAGGTATTTAACCTACGAGATTTCGCATAGGCTGCCTGCCCGAGGGCAAGTTATCCCAACTCCCGAGCCTGGCGAGATCGTCGTGTTTGTGTCTCACTTCCGTCGGGGTTTAGGCTTCCCGATGGTTCCCTTCATGAGGGGGCTCATGTTTTACTATGGGCTGGAATTCCACGACCTGGCTCTGGAGTCCATCCTCCATATCTCATCATTCATTGTCGTATGTGAAGCCTTCCTCCGCATTACCCCTCATTTCGGCTTATGGCTCAAAACGTTCAACATGGAGCCGAAGATGATTGAGGGGCGTCAGGCAGAGTGCGGCGGGGCAGTTATAAGCAAGAGGGCCGAAGCTCCATGGCCCAAGGGCTCTTTCCAAGAGGAGCTCGGCTTGTGGCAACAGGAGTGGTTTTATATCACCGCTCCCCGGGGCAGCAGGCAGAAGCCGCCGCCCGTCTTTTGCTCGGGCCCTCCATAGCAGCTGACGTCATGGGTCAACAAGGGGCGTGACTGGGGGCCGCCCAAAGACGTCCCCCTGTTGCAGGACCGGATTCGAGGCCTCCAAGGAAGGGAGATCAGTCTGGTCGCAGTGGTGCAGGTCATGTTGATCCGGCGCCTACTGCCCTGCAAACGTCGTCCCCTCCGCTTGTGGGAATTTAATCCGGAGGGGCCACGAGCTCTTCAACACTTCATGGGTTTGACTCCCATGGAGATGTATAAACTGTTCTTCGGATCGCAAGAGACGCATCCGGAATTGACCGAGGACGCTGGCCCAAGCTGCAATCTCCCGAATACTCAAGTAAGTAGCCCTGTGTCCGGACACACCGTCCATTTATTTATCGTGAGCTCGCCTTTTAACCAGCTATCCTTGGACAGGAGTGGATAGCACAAGCAAAACTGATACGGTGTCCGGCCCCCCTCCCTGAGACCACGCAGGATCCCGTGTTAATCAAAATGTTGGAGGTTGCACCTTCGAATGAGGGCGAAGGGGGGCACGGGGAAACTGTCACCTCTGCCAAGGAGGCATTTAGTAAGGGAGGAATCGAGAGTCCCTCCTTCCAAAGGGAGAAGAGGAATGCGTCCGAAGACCCGGAGGCCAAGGCCTCAAAGCGGGGAAAGAAATCTGTACCGGCAGGTCCTGCGCCAGAAAGCGCCTCGGCCGTACTGTCTCCTCGGAGGAATCAGCCCTCTAACGATCCGTAAGTGAAAAGGGGGATTTTATAATTATCAGACACCCCTGCTTAATGTCTAAAGGTAACGAAGTTTTTACCTTGTAGTTCGGATCTCAGCCCATCTCAGCACAGCTCATCTTCGGGAGACCTTCGTCCGGAGATGATGGAAAGCGAAATGCCTTCATCTGCCGCCCCATCGTGCGGGGCGGACGACCCTGAGGTGTCGTCGTGGAGGGTCTCCCCGAGTTCGGCGGGACCGGAGAGTTCGGCGCCCATTGGAGTACGGCCGGTGGAGCTGCAGGATTTGCTTAAGAGGGCGTCCATCTCAGGAGATCACCGCACATTAATGGGTGATGTGATTGAGAGGATCTCGTCCGCCGAAACCGGGTTGTATGAGGCCGTCGGAACTTTACTGACGGTATTTGAGGTACGCAAAAAATGACATACCTGTTGACAGTTTTGCACATGAAGTGCGCCCTGGATAGATAGTAGCCCCCGAGACTTGGTAGGCTGTCAAAAACGACAGCGTGCCTAGGATCGTAATCTCAGTTATTAACTGTCGCCTTTCCCCTGCAGGTGGCAGAACGTTCGGTGGCCAGCCGTACTGATGAATTTGCCGAGCTGAAGAAGCAACCCGACGCTGCAGATGCGGACATCTCGCTAGTCAATAGACGACTTGATGAGTCACAAGGTATGTGGTTGCCCCGCGGTTGGTTAGTAAGGGAGCTGACGCCCATTCCTTACAAATTGTATGCTTAGATGCAGATGGTGCTGCTGCTGTGGAAGACCTTCGAGCAGAACTTGCTCGGGCCAAGGAGCAAGCCAGAAAAAGCGAGGCGGCTGCCTTGAAGGCAGCGGAAGGGCTAGAAGCCGAGAAGGCTGCTCACTGCCGAAGCAGGGAGGAGATGGCTGGAATGGCCATGAAATTAAGAGTTGCTACCGACCACCTGGAGGTTCTTGAAGGAGAACGAGCAAGAGGACCTGAAAAAGGCCGATGCCGAGGCCAAGGATGCCCGTAGTGCGATGCGGGCTATGAAGGAGGAACTGCGTCAGGTCGGAGACATTGTGGCTGGAAAGTCCTTTATGTTGCATAGGAAGTTCACGGATCCGAAGTATGCTCAGCTGGGCCGATTGTACGGTGCGGAGGATCCTTATCTGGACTTGGCGGCGAGTGCGGCTGACGCAGTCGTGCATTTTCGAAGCCAGGAGGATCATGAAATGGAAGAGCTTTTCTGGTCTCAATTCCATAGTCCGGAGCGTCCACTTCCGTTGAGTGATCGGCTGGTTGAGTGGGCTGAGCTGAATAGATTATCCGGACTGGCCATGATGGATGTGGTCACTCATCTATGGCCGAAAAGTCCCAAGCCGAAGAGTTATTTTGGCTTGTTGCAGCAATTCCTTGGGGCAGTGCCGCATATTAAGGCGAAGAAGCGGTCGGCATGCATAGAAGGTGCGCAGATGGCTCTCGCCCGTGGTAAAACATACTGGGCGGAGATGGATGCCACCGCTGTTGCATCCCGGGGTTCGGACAAAAGCCGATTCCCCACCGAGCATTACTTTGAGGAAGTCCTGCAGGGCGCTCGTATAATAGAGTCGCAGTGCTCGAAAGATGTTATGTTTGAATGACATGTATGATTTCTAAGATCATGTTTATAATGCAATGACTTTTTATACTTGCGTGTTCAAGTATTGAACTATCTCCTGTGCGGCCGTATATGTATGTATAATCTAAAAGATGGCAGTCTTTGGCTTCAGCCCCCACGCACATGGTGCGGGGGTGTTTGCAAAAAGAAAAACGCTTTTTCACACTTAATCCAACGTCTTGGTCCTTTTAAGGAGGTGATAGCATAGCAAACTAGGCAACCGGACTATAATGCTTTATCACTTTCACTTAGCCATAGGAGTTCGAATGTGGGGCTACTATATAGCCCCTGATGGCACCGCGCTTCTCCGAACTCGGGGCGCGTATGTGCCTGACCGGGAAGCGGTCCTTCATCAAAGCGGAGGAATTCTAAACATTCCAATGGTCGATCGAGTGGTTGACCAGTCTCTCGCTATATCATGAGAGTCAGTTTTCGGCTTTCTCTACTGAGGTGCTCTCCCGGCCGAACCGGGGCACAATCGCAGTAGTTCTCCTGGTGCCGCGTTAGCCGATGATACGGAACGTAAGGTAGCAAAACACAGGAGCCGGACAAACCCAACGTTTGACCAAAGACATGATTCGGAGCTAATGCATATAAGGCCTAACTCGAGATGCCGAACACTCCCTGAGGTGTTCGGTCTTTATGATATCGGGCAGAATAAAGCCCTAAGCCCCTAGTGTCCAGGTACGGGCGGGAACTTCTGACGCGGCCGATGCCAAAACGCCAGCCTCCTCCTCGGCTCTGGTAGGAGACCGGGGGATGTGTATCAACAAGAGACAGTGAGAAAGGTTTACGCAGGGTCTTAATCTGAAAAGAATCCTTGCAACGGGTCCCTACTGCACGTTTGCGCCTGTGTCTCTGTTGTGCTGTATCCTGGACGGGTGTAGCACGTGCTTCATCTGTAAAAGAGAAGGACTTAGTTTCTGAGAAATATCGTGCAAAAAGTGTATCAAAATAAAGTATAATTTGGAAGATGAAGAAAGTTGAGCTTTATTGGCTTTCACCATTTATGCGCGCGGTCCCCTAAAAAAAGGGGTATGCGGCTGGGAAGCCCCTTGTTTAAGTTACGCCGGACTCGTCTAACCGTGTCCGAGGTCTAAATTACCTGTTTTTAGGGGCTTTGACCTACAAGGTCGGAATAATGTGTGGCTGTCAAGGCAGCCGCACATTCTCCGTGGTCGAGAGACACCTGGAGTTTTAAGAATATGCCACGTGGACCGGGCATTTTTAAGCGTAAGAGACGCGTAATGTGGTATTGCATTAAAGCGGGCGAAAGCTACACGCCCCAGTAGTGCTTAAGGGCTACTGCTAAATGGGGTGATCGAGGGTGAGCTTTTCGCGACGGAGGTTGTCGGATGAACCGAACACGACCTCTAGTGGTACAAAGCCTGTAAAATTGGATAAAAGGCCTAGCGTCACTCCTTGAAGGAAGTGCTGCTATAGCGAATTTTGGTGGGTTCTATCCCCAGTCTGCGGACGGTGTCCTGGTATAGCAGGGGCCGCGCTGCGTATTATCACGTGAAGTGAGTTCACTGTTTTGACTTCTAATGGGAAAGTCTTTTGGTTTCCGGAGCGCTGCTTTTGGGTTTCGTCACTTTCACTTGGTGTGTCGAGCCCTTTGTGTTCGGCGTTAAGTCGGCCGGACTGCTTGAAGACCCAACAATCTCTGTGGGTATGGTTTGCAGGCTTCCCGGAGGTACCGTGTATTTGACACAGTCTATCCAGAATCTTGTTTAGGTTGGATAGCTCGTCACTATTATCCTTTAGGGGCAGTGTTTTGTTGTTCGGCCGAGAGCTTTTGAATCCGGCGTTGACCGTCGTACTATTTGGGCCATTTTCCTTATTCCGGCGCTGATCTTTTTTGCATCGTGATTTCCCATTTCCATCCCTGATTTCGGATGTACTCGGGTCGCTGGTGCTGCATCTAGCCAACCAGCTGTCTTCCCCCGCGCAAAAGCGGGTCATGAGACTTGTTAGTGCGGCCATTGTTCTTGGTTTTTCCTGGCCAAGGTGTCTGGCGAGCCATTCGTCTCGGACGTTGTGTTTAAAGGCTGCTAAGGCTTCAGTGTCCGGACAGTCGATTATTTGGTTCTTTTTAGTGAGGAACCTGTTCCAGAATTTGCGTGCTGATTCTCCGGGCTGTTGAGTTATGTGACTTAAATCATCTGCATCCGGAGGCCAGACATAAGTCCCCTGAAAATTTGCTCGAAACGCATCCTCAAGCTCTTCCCAACTTCCAATCGTATTTTCTGGGAGGCTTTTAAGCCAATGCCGGGCCGGCCCTTTGAGCTTGAGGGGTAGGTATTTTATGGCATGGAGATCGTCTCCTCTTGCCATGTGTATGTGTAGGATATAATCCTCAATCCAGACTCTGGGGTCTGTTTTTCCGTCGTATGCCTCTATGTTTATGGGTTTAAATCCCGCTGGAAATCATTGATCCAGTACCTCGTCGGTAAAACATAGTGGGTGTGCGGCGCCCCTGTATTTGGGTGTGCCATTGTCTTCAAATGCTCGGCTGGTTGTGTTACTTCCTGGAGTCTTCCTTTTTGGCCCATAGATAGACCTGGCCGGGTTATCCTTTTTCTGAGGATCTTTCTGCTGATCATGTGTCGGCTTGTGTGTGGCACCCCGTGTTGCTCTTGGCCTGTCATCTGGTCGTCTATCCGGCCAGGCGGCCCCTTTCTTTTTTGACTGCGGGGGCTCGAAGGCCTCCTCGTCAAATTCGGGCAACAGCTTGCGCTTCGGGTAGCTCTTTGTCTGGTGACTAGTGCCATATTTATCTGCGGTGTTGAGTACTTTTCTCCATCTCATTCTGAGTCCGTCTTCCGCTGTTTTGAGCTTCCGCTTTTGCTTCTTCAAACTTCTTGCAGTGGCGATGAGCCTTTTATGAAGATTCATATGCTCTAGTGATGTGAGATCATCTTCGCCGGGGATGGGTTGCTTGTCCGGTTCATGTCCGGCTGGCTGCTTGTTGATGTGTGTGTCGTCCACTGCTTCGCCCTGCTCTAGGGCCGGGTCCATATGGGTGCCATTTTTGTTGATGCCGGTCTTCGGGCGGCGCTTGCGTCGCCGCTTTGTTTGTTTGTTGGGGGGGTTGTCCTTCGCCACGTCCCATTTTTCCTTATTGTCGCTTCCTTTTGGTGTGTCCATCATGTATACGTTGTGGGCTGGGGTGGCTTTCCTGCGTCCGTTAGGCACTGGTTCTTGGTCGTCTCAGGCATCGTCGTCCATACCATCAATGTCCTCGGAGTCGTAGTCTAGCATGTCAGTTAAATCATCGACAGCGGCTACCAAGTGGGTGGTGGGTGGGCTTTGAATTTCTTCGTCGTCCGCATCCCAGCCGTCCTAACCGTAATCCGGCCAGGTCTCTGCTGATAACGAGAGGTATTTTAGCGAACTCAAGATGCCGCCGAAAGGTGAGTGTTGAGAGATGTCCGCTGCGGTGAACTCCATGATCGGCGCCCAATCGGATTCGATCGGGGCGAGCGCGGGAGGTTCGGAGTCCGGCGAGGAGTCCGGCACCTCGGAGTCACAAGCTTTATGAGGGACAAAGCCAGTGTTCGGCTCTATCGCCGTAGAGGTTGCAGCCCCCGAGGCGGTGTCTAGGCATCCATCCTCGATCTCCGGAGCTGGCTCTGAATTGAAGATCGGAGCGGTTTTGAGTGCGGCCTCCAAGGTACTGTCCGGCCGCAGAGCTAAATCATGCTCGCCGCGACAGTACGGCACGCTCGGCTGTGGCTCGAACCCATCGAGGATCAAGTCCCCGCGGATGTCAGCCGTGAAGTTCAAACTTCCAAACCTGACCTGACGGCCAGGGGCGTAGCTTTCGATCTGCTCCAGTTGGCCAAGCGAATTGGCCCGCAGTGCAAAGCCGCCGAATACGAAGATTTGTCCGGGGAGGAAGATCTCACCCTAGACTGCATCGTTGATGATGATTGAAGAAGCCATCGAGCCTATCAGTGACGACACAGAGGAACTCTCAATGAAAGCACCAATGTCGGTGTCAAAACTGGCGGATCTCGGGTAGGGGGTCCCGAACTGTGCGTCTAGGCGGATGGTAACAGGAGACGAGGGACGCGATGTTTTACCCAGGTTCGTGCCCTCTTGATGGAGGTAAAACCCTATGTCCTGCTTGATTAACATTGATGATGTGTATTACAAGAGTGGATCTACCACGAGATCGAGGAGGCTAAACCCTAGAAGCTAGCCTATGGTATGATTGTTGTCCGTCCTATGGACTAAGGCCATCCGGTTTATATAGACACCGGAGAGGGCTAGGGTTACACAGAGTCGGTTACAAAGGTAGTAGATCTACATATCCGTATCGCCAAGCTTGCCTTCCACGCCAAGGAAAGTCCCATCCGGACACGGGACGAAGTCTCAATCTTGTATCTTCATAGTCTTGGAGTCCGGCCGATGATGATAGTTCAGCTATCCGGACACCCCCTAGTCCGGAACTCCCTCACCTCCCTTCTGTGGCTTCTTCCCATCGCCCATTTTCTTCAGGTGAGGAATATGAACAGCTGAAGTTTCTGAAGAGGTATGCAACTTTTCTTCGAGGAACGCTGCAAATGAGTTGAGTTGATGAGAACCTAGTGATTCAGCAACGGACATTTGTACCTATGAACAGAGTATAGTTGCAAGGAATTTGGAGAGGTCATATGCGTTCTCAGAAGATTTTCAAAAAGAATAGGTTCGAGGAATTTGACCAGATGAGTCTTGAAGAATTTCACTAAGCGCTCTTTATCTTAGGTTCCAGAGTTGTACAGATTTGTGAATCCACACAATTGAGGAATCTTAAATAAAATCATTGTTTAGAGAAACGAATCAAGAACATATAACATGTGAGGTGTTTAGTGTGTGAAGATTTGAAGAACAAACACCTTTGAAGATTTTCAAGAAAAACACATGAATCAAAGTGGGTAGTAAAAGTAACTTTTAATTACCCGAAGTGAAGAACATGACGAACTGGGAAGAGTAGGAGTGAAGTTCGTCCGTTCAGATCTTCCACGCCCTAACTCGGCAGAGGAAGACTGTCACAACCTAGCTAGTCATGCATTAGAGTGTTGCATCATGTTTATTCTTTCATCAGAAACTTGAAATGGGGATGACAGAACCCCCAGTCCCCTCTGAAACCAACTAGGGTTACTAAAATAATTTTTCAATGAACCTGAAATGCCCTTCTAAAATGCCCATCATTTTTGCCTTGGTTCAGAACCTCTGCCAAAAGTGGTGCACATTTTCCTAGGCCATCCTAGGGTTTTTGATTTAAATCATAAATATTTGAATTTGGGCATTTAAAATAGTATAAAATATTTAAATGCTCAAATATCTCCAAACTGAAATGTTTCATGTTGGAAATAATCCAACTATGGGCCAGGAATAGTTTGGTGATTTTTGAAGTTGCCTAGGTATTTTATTAAATTCAACAAAGTTGCAGATATATTAAATAAAAACAGAAACAAAAAAAAGGGGAAAAACTTCCCTGTGCGGCCCAGCCAGCTGGCCGGCCCAGCAAGCCAGCCCAGCCCACCACCGCCGTCGTCCTCCTGGCGCCAGTCGGCCAGGCGTGTGGCCGGCGCGCGCGCACGGCCGGGGCGCCACGCCACCAGCCCGTCTGCCTGCCTCCCCCGCCAGCGCGACGCCGCGGCGTTTCTTCTCGGTGCCGCCCCGATCCCCTGGCCTTATCCCCCTCTCTCTCCCGTGCTGCTCTCTCTCTCTCTCTCTCTCACGGCCGAACACCACCGTCGCCGCCGTTCGCCATAGCCGCCGTCTCCGACCACCCCTCGCTCCCCTGACTAGCTCAGGAGCTCCGCCTCGACTCCCTCTTCCTCCCCACCGCTCCACAGCTCCCCGGAAGCCCTGCATCGCCGCCACGTCGCCGTTCCCCTCTTCGGGCTCCGACCACCGTCGCCGTCGATTCGCCGTCTCCAGCGCGTCCCCGAGCCCACTTCGACGCCCACTGCAACCGCGGTGAGCTATGCCACCGTTTCCCCCTCTCCTCCCCCTCGTTTCCCCACCGTAGCCTCCTCCCCACCATGGCCGAACCTCCGCCGTCGCCGAGCTCGTCGTCGACGCAGCTCCGGTGACCATTTGGTCACCCCGGCGAGTCCAACGAGTTCGCAAGACCCCGTAGAGCATCCCTAGCGCCTCGCTTCTCTCGACTTCGAGCTCCAACCCCGTTCCCGTGCACGACCGAACTCCGGCAGCCGCAGCCGAGCTCGCCGCCGTCGACTCCGGCCACCCCAGGGCCAGCCACGGCCGCCGTCCGACGCGCCGTCGAGCTAGCTATCCAACGCACCTAGCCGCACGCCGTTTGAAGCACCACAGAGGAAACCCGAGGCCCCTGCACGCCGCGGACCTCGCCGGCGACTAACCGCCGGCGGGTTTGACCTGTCCGACCTGAGGTTTGACCCCCCAGGGTCACTGACGCATGGGCCCTGTCGGACAGTTGGTTAGTTAGTACTAATTACCGTTAGTCAACCCCCCCTGACACTGACAGTGGGCCCCAGCGCCACTAATCCCTAATTAGGATTAATTTAAACCTGTTAAACCCCCCCTGTCACTGACGTGTGGCCCCCACACGTCAGGTTTGACTTCAGCCAGCCGCAGTTGACCACTGACGTCATGCTGGCGCAATAATTATAATTTCTGGAATTAATTAAATCAGGAAATTCCAGAATATTATTTAAACTTCAAAAGTTCATAACTTTTATTCTGTAACTCCAAATTGGACAAATTATATATGAAAAATGATCAGAAAAATCCAATCTATCCATCTGTACTATTTTCATGCATGATCAAACAAGTTAAATTGATGTTTTAAGCAGAACAAGGAAAAGCACTTTAAAAGGCCATATTTGAATTTGAAATTTGAATCCTTGATTCAAATTTGCTCAAATCCTTCTGGTTTTAGTTGCATTAGCCCAACACACTCATATTGCCATGTTTCATGCATGCATCATATTGTTGCACATTGTTTGGTGATGGTTGTGTATCGGTGTCCTTTGCGACAGGTTCTGCCCCCGAGGAGTACCGTGATTACCCTAACGAAGAACCATATCAGTGCATCGAACCATCAGGCAAGCAACCAACCATTTGATCATATCGATACAATCCCATGTTCTCGCTCCTGCTCTCTTTTACTGCATTAAGACAACGCGATTCAAACTGCTGTGTGCTACGGTAGTTGAACCCATTTCCTCTGCATGACCTGTCATTGCCACAGTAACTAGATGAAACCCACTAGCATGTGTAGGAGTTGCTTGAGCCATATGTATGTGTTGTTCCTACCTTGCTATGCCTGCTATGCTTAGAGTCGTGTCAGGTCTGGTTCATCGGGGTGATGGGCTGGAGTGAAATGATTATGTCGGTAATGAGAGTGGTGTGGTGAACATGATTTGGTAAAGGTATCGATGAGAGGCCATGTAGGAGTACATGGTGGGTTGTTTCATTGAAGCCGACCTTAAGCACTGAGATCTGTATGTGTGATTTAAGAATCAGCTACTACCATGCATTGGGCCCGAAACCAATGGACCCTCTCGGCTTCTTCTTCACCCTAGTTCTCCGTCCAGGAGTTGCAAGTAGTTTCTGGTGTTTGTAGCCTACTGGAGGCCGTGGACAGCGCTGACCGTAGGGGTGGGCTGTGATGCGGTAGGTACGTGGCCGGGTGTACCGAATACCCGTTAGGTATCTCGGGAACCCTGTTCACATCGTTCGGGGCCGTATGGGAAACCTCGGCCGGACTCCCTGCGGATGGAACCTGAATAGGCGATAAACCTGGACTGGAGGCTTAGGTGATTAGGTAGGTCGTGGCCGACACCCACGTTGGGCTTCCTCTTGAAGGTTGCCGAGTACATGTCGTGTAAACGACGGTAAGTGGTGAGAGCGTGTATGAAGAAGTACCCCCTGCAGGGTTAACATGATCTATTCGAATAGCCGCGTCCGCGGTAAATGACTACTTGGTTGCCTATACAGTTCATAGACAAGTAAATGGAAACTACTAAAAGCCTCAAGATAAGTGTGAGTGCCGAGGATGGCTCTTCCGTAGGAAGACGGAGGCGGATCCTCGGTAGTGTATTGAATTGGTGAGTAGTGGACTCGTGTGCGCAAAATCATTTCAGTTGGAGTATCGTAGGATAGCCTAGCCAAGAGTCAAAGCTGGCTTGCTGCAATAACTCCACCAACCCTTCTTGATACTATGCATGTATGTAGGATCTGATGTAAGTCTTGCTGAGTACCTTTGTACTCATGTTGCTATAATCTACATTTTTACAGAAGACGCTGCAACCCCTTCTGATGGGTTCTATGTAGACGTTGACATCAACGAGTAGGCTAAAGACCCAGGTGGTGACCCTGAGCTTGTGAAGGACCACGTAGTATAGCTAGGCTTTCCAAGCCTCTTTTATTTTACTAGTTGTCTGTACTCAGACAAGTTACTTCCGCTGCTGGTTTGTATGACTGTATGACTTGTATGTGGGGTCGTGAGACCCGTACCTTTGTGTATGTTATGTATGGCTCACTGAGCCTTAAATAAAGTACTTGTGTCATAGAGTCATGTTGTGATGATTCGTTGTATTTGCACATATCGAGCATATTGTGTGTATGATTGAAATGCTTGGTATGTGTGGGATCTGACTATCTAGTTGTTTATCCTTAGTAGCCTCTCTTACCGGGAAATGTCTCCTA
Source organism: Triticum dicoccoides (assembly GCF_002162155.2). Taxonomy (NCBI): domain Eukaryota; kingdom Viridiplantae; phylum Streptophyta; class Magnoliopsida; order Poales; family Poaceae; genus Triticum; species Triticum dicoccoides. The sequence continues at coordinate 614,463,609 of NC_041383.1, forward strand.
GTGTTGCCGCTGAGCCATGGTAGCTTGCCACTGCTCTGGAACACTTAGGCTGGCCGGCATGTGTCCTTCTTCGTTCCTGTGTCTATCCCTTCGGGGAAATGTCACGCTTTGAGTACCGGAGTCCTGTTAGCCCGCTACAGCCCGGTTTACCGGAGTCCTGCTAGCCCAGTGCTACAGCCCGGACCCACTTGCTGATGACCGACACGTTCGAAGCTGGGTCATGGATGCCTGTCCCTGTAAGTCTGTGCCACTTTGGGTTTACGACTAGTCATGTCAGCCCGGGCTCTTTATCATATGGATGCTAGCGACACTATCATATACGTGAGCCAAAAGGCGCAAACGGTCCCGGGAAAAGGTAAGACGACACCCGTGGGAATACCGTGCGTGAGGCCGCAAAGTGATATGAGGCGTTACCAGCTAGATCGATGTGACATCGAGTCGGGGTCCTGACAAAGACGGCTACGGCGACGGCGGAGTGAAGAAATCCGCAACTGGCGCGAGTACGACGGCGACGAGGTCGAGGCAGTGAAGCTCTTCCTCACCGGCGACGATGAAGTAGCGGCGGTGCTAGGGTTTTGGGAAGCTCGAGCGGGAGTGAGGTCGAGCGGAGTAAAAGTGAAGTGAGGAAGAGGTAGGGGTATTTATAGTGGCAGTGAAAAATTGTACATCCGAAGATTTCGGACGAACGTGCCCCTGGCCCTTCTCATTCACGTGAAATGTGTCACCCACGTACTATGAGGTGGCGATCTTGTAGGATCGTGGGTGAATAGATAAGTATTTTTCATGGTATGCGGAACGGTTTGAGCGGCAAAGCCGAAAATTTAGATAAGATTGTTTTAAGTTTCCGTTCACAATTTCTTCAGCTGTCAAGGACACAGTGAAGATTTTGAACGAGTTTCAAATTAGAACGCACATGAAGAATTTGTGAATAGAGTGGGTTGAGTTTAGCATAGAGGGGGAAGGTTCCGATCACATTCACTTAGGAGAAGAAATCAACTTGAAGAAATAGCAATAAGTGCTAGCGTGGTCGATGGAGATGTCGCCCTTCAACACATGATCTCGAAGAAAATGATGACGAATCTGGATGTGCTTTGTCTTTGAGTGTTGAACTGGGTTATGAGCAATCTTGATAGAGCTCTCATTGTCGCAGTAGAGAGGCACATTCTTCACTTTGATGCCATAGTCCTTGAGTGTTTGCTTCATCCATAGTAATTGAGCACAACATGATCCAGCAGCAATGTACTCAGCTTCTGCAGTGGAGAGTGATATGCAGTTCTGTTTCTTCGAGGACCAACAGACCAAAGATCGTCCGAGGAAATGGCATGTGCCTGATGTTGACTTGCGGTCCACGCGATCGCCAGCATAGTCAGAGTCTGAATATCCAATGAGATCAAATGAAGAGCCCTTGGGAGACCATAATCCAAGTGTTGGTGTGTGAGCTAGATATCGAAGAATATGCTTCACAGCCTTATGGTGTGATTCCTTCGGTGTAGCTTGAAATCGGGCACACATGTAAACACTAAGCATAATATCTGGCCTAGATGCACATAGGTACAATAAAGAGCCAATCATGGAGCGGTATACCTTTTGATCGAAGTCTTTACCATTTTCATCAGTGCATAGATGGCCATTTGTGGGCATTGGAATTTTGACCCCTTTGCAGTCTTGCATGCCGAATTTTCTCAATACATCTTTGAGGTATTTCTCCTGAGCTATGAATATGCCATTGCATTGTTGACAAATTTGAAGACCTAAAAAGAATTTCAATTCTCCCATCATAGCCATTTGATATTCTTCACTCATCATATAGGCAAATACATCACTATAACGTTGGTCAGTATAGCCAAAGATAATATCATCAACATATATTTGGCACACAAACAATTCATCATCATAAGATTTAGTGAAAAGAGTTGGGTCGAGTGAACCGGGTTTGAAGCCTTTCTTCATGAGGAATTCCTTCAAAGTATCATACCATGCCCGAGGGGCTTGCTTGAGGCCATACAGGGCCTTGTTGAGTCTGAAGACTTTGTCGGGATTCTTTGGATCTTCAAAACCTGGGGGTTGAGCAACATATACTTCTTCCTCAAGCTTACCATTGAGGAATGCACTTTTCACATCCATTTGATATAAAGTGATATTATGATGGTTAGCGTAAGCAAGCAATATGCGAATAGCCTCAAGTCTAGCAACAGGTGCAAAAGTTTCATCAAAATCAATACCCTCAACCTGTGTGTAGCCTTGAGCTACAAGCCGTGGCTTATTCCTCACCACAAGGCCATTTTCATCTTGCTTGTTGCGGTAGATCCATTTTGTGCAAATGATGTTGTGCTTGCAAGGATTTGGACATTTGACCAGTTCCCAGACATTGTTGGGCTCGAACTGATGTAATTCTTCTTGCATAGCTTGAATCCACTCAGGCTCCAGAAATGCTTCATCTACCTTAGTGGGCTCTGTGATAGAGACAAAAGCGAAATGCCCACAAAAGTTATATAAATGTGAAGCCTTTGAGCGAGTGAGAGGACCGGGTGCTTCAATGTCATCGATGATCTTCTCGACTTGCACTTCGTTTGCAATGCAAGGATGAGTGGGTTGTCTTCGAGGAATTTGATCAGCATTCCCTTCAGAAGCATTTTCTTCAGCACCATTTTCTTCAGGTGCGCCAGCTCGACGTTCATCACATTCTGGAATGAATTCTTCAGCAGATTCTTCAGTAGGAATGACATCCTCAGTAGCCTTGAACTTGCTAGAATCCTCAGGTGTTGGTTCATCTATCACAGAAGGTAGGTGCTCTCTTTGCGAGCCATTAGTTTCATCGAACCGCACATCTACAGTTTCAACAACCTTGTGAAGAACGTTGTTGAAGACACTGTAGGTGTGCGAGTCCTTTCCGTAACCAAGCATAAAACCCTCATGTGCTTTCGGAGCAAATTTAGAATTGTGATGTGAATCTCTAATCCAACATTTAGCACCGAAGACTTTGAAGTAACTTACATTGGGTTTCTTGTCAGTGAGGAGTTGATAGGCAGTCTTCTTGAAGAATTTGTGAAGATATACTCTGTTGATGATGTGGCACGCAGTATCAATTGCATCATTCCAGAAACGATGAGGTGTCTTGTATTCATCAAGCATAGTGCGAGCCATTTCAGCGAGGGTTCAATTCTTGCGCTCCACGACGCCATTCTGCTGAGGAGTATAAGGAGCAGATAACTCATGAGTAATACCAAGTTCATCAAGATAGCCATCAAGACCAGAATTCTTGAACTCATTCCCATTGTCACTTCTGATGTGCTTGATCTTCACACCAAAGTTGGTTGAAGCCCTCGAGGAAAATCGTTTGAAGACTTCCTGCACCTCATGTTTGTAAGTGACAATATGCACCCATGTGTAATGAGAATAATCATCAACGATAACAAAGCCATATAGAGATGCATCATTTGTAACAGCAGAATAATGATTAGGACCAAAGAGATCCATGTGAAGCAATTCAAATGGTCGAGTGGTGGTCATGATAGTCTTCGCTGGATGCTTGGCCTTGGTCATCTTTCCAGCTTCACAAGCTCCGCATAAGTGATCCTTGAGGAATTTGACATTCTCGATGCCAATGACATGCTTCTTCTTCGCAAGCGTGTGCAAATTCCTCATGCCAGCATGACCAAGTCGTCGATTCCATAGCCAGCCTTCTGAAGCTTTTGCAAGTAAGCACACGGCCGGTTGTGGTCCTGTAGAGAAATCAACAATGTACAAGTATCCTCTCCTAAAGCCTTCGAAGACTTTGGAATTGTCATCTTCCATGATCACATCGCAATGATATTTCCCAAAGACAACAACCATATCAAGATCACAAAGCATTGACAAACATGAGGTTGTATCCTAAGGACTCGACAAGCATGACTTTGTCCATGTGTCGATCCTTTGAGATCGCAACCTTACCTAGACCCATTACCTGACTTTTCCCTTTGTCAGCGAAGATGATATGCTTCAGATGTGACGGTGATAAAGGAGCATCCATCAATAGATTCTTGTCACCAGTCATGTGATTCGTACGTCCACTATCGAGGACCCACTCGTTTGCTTTGGGTTGATCATCCTGTAGATGAATTAGTGCAACTTACGAACTCATATACTTCATCAGTGAACAATATGACATCAATATCATCAGATCAATTTCATCAAGCAATAGCACAGATAAATGAGTATGAGGACGTGTGAAATGAACAATCAAGGACGAACAACAACTCGAGCCTAGGCGAAGCTTGTTTGCTCCCTAGCCATCAAAACCACATCAATTCCATCACAACTAGACGTAGGCTTTTACCTTCATCGAAGGGGCCGAACTAGTATAAACCCTTGTGTCTTTGTGTCCGCTTTAACCCCTTCAAGTTAACCCGTAGCGATGGCTCCACGACTAAGTCCTTTCACAAGGACATCTACCGTGACAAATCCACGACAGTTGGCGCCCACCGTGGGGCTATCGCACGACGGTTTGATGATCTTGGAGGGCAAGCTCAAAGGACTCGAAGGCTATGCTGTGGGCCGGATGACCAAGAGTCATCGCGGCAAGCTCTACATCGACGATGCAGGATGGGGTCCCGAAGCCGGCTCAATCGAGTATGGGTATCGGGTCCCCTTTGGTGGCATACACGTTTTTATCGGCAAGATTGGTGAGCCTGGGCCTGAGCCGGACATCCGCACCGACCTCGTCGAGACGGCTCAGCGTGCGAGATCTACCCAGGTTAAACCGGCCATGAAGCGTGCCTTCATGGGAGTCATCCACGGTGGAGAGCATGAGGATGAGTCAGAATACGGTAGCGAGACCGTCATCTATTCCGGCGACGAGTCCTCAACCGGAGAGACTGAATCATTGTACCAGTTGCAAGACGACCAGATTAGGGGCTGTTCCGATGGCGACAGTATTCCGGACCCCCCAGATCAGATCAACCGGTTGGAATATTCATGGCCGGCACGCAGGCGGCGAATCACTCTTCGACCGCAGCAGCAATGCTCTCCGGATCAGCAGCGGCAGCGGCAGCAAGGGCAGGAGGCCTTGTGCACCCACCGGTTCAAGTTCTGTCTGACCTGTTTGACGCACTAGCGGTACTTATGGCAGAGGCCAATCCGGCGGATCAGGAGGCCCATGATGCGGAGATTGCAAAGGTGAGAGAGCAGATCGTACAGGCCAAAGCCGACCTGGCAGCAGAGAAGGACAGGATGGCTGCAGAGCGGGCCGCTTTGGACGCCCAGGCCTATAAGCTCATGCTCGACCAGAACGCATCACAGGAGGTCTTGAAGCGGAAGCACAGATCATGCCTGCCGTTAGGGTTCGACCCTCGAAATCTCTTTCACACTCCGGGAGCTAGAACCAGTAATCCGCCGGGGCACCTGGAGGTAAACCGGGTCGAGGCACCAGGGCCAGGAGCGACGGTCCAACCCCGCCTGATGGAACCTCCTCGGCAGAACATTGTGATTCCTCCGCCAGTCCAGACACCTCCGGGTCATTATTCTAATCCTATGGACAATCTTGTCAAAGCTGCTGCGCGATTAGAAGCTATCCCGGTCGAAGGAGACTCTCCACAAGCAATAGAGACGCGCAGGGTTAAGGAACTTCTCCGGACCCCTTTGATTCAACAGGAGGCCTATTCATACAGTCGCGATCGGATTCATTCCACACCTCGTCCAAGCCGGAGCTATAGTAGGTGCCTGGATGAACCGGCCATATCAAGCAATGCGCGGGGCCGTGAAGCGGCCCATGGCAATAACCCGGCCGGTGGTGTTCACGATGCTCAGGATGTAGTGGATCGGGCCCGGGCACGAAGGGAGGCCGAGTTAGCAGCACAGAACGAGGTGGATCAGCTTACACCGGTTCGTCCTACCACCTTTGCGGGGCCAGGGGTCGCATCTAGCTTGGGAGTTCCCTGTTTAGTCCCCGCTTTACGCAATGTACGTCTGCCCAAGGACTTCAAGGGTCCGCGCAAGGTGCCAAATTACACCGCTGATTTATCTCCAGAAGCGTGGGTGGAGAGTTATGAGATGGCAATGGAGATTCTGGATGTGGATGAGACCACGTGCGCAAAGTACGTCACCATGATGCTTGTAGGCACAGCCCGTACTTGGTTGAAGAGCCTGCCGCCTAATTCTATCAGTTCATGGGCCCAGTTGCGGACCCGGTTTATCTAGAATTTCAAAGATACGTGTAAGCAGCCTAAGTCCATAGTAGACTTGGCGGCTTGTGTTCAGGAGGACGGAGAGTCAACAACCCATTGGGTACGCCGCGTTTCTGAAGTCTTGCACTCGTCTGACAGGATCAATGCTGACTCTGCGATCATAACCCTGGAGGGCAACTGCCGGTTTAAGCCTCTAAAGTTGAAGTTGGGGCGTATGAAGCGGTTCTGTAATGACATGGGAGCTCTCATGGCCGCTTTAGTGAAGTATGATGATTCTGATAGTACCAAGGATCCCGAGACTGACGATGATGAAGCAGGGAAGGGAAAAAAGAATAGCAACTCTAAGGGGCATCAATACAAACCGGCGGGCCATGGAAACGGAGGCAAGCGTAAAGCGGATGGCAGCATGGACTTTGTGGCTAACACTAATGCGCAGGACAAGGGTCAGCGGCGCAGAGGTAAAGCGGCGAATCATAATGGGGCTCCAAATCCTAACCTGGATCGCTTAAACTATTTGCTGAATCAGCCTTGCCCAAAACACGGGACGAAGGAGGCGCCGGCTAACCACCTTTGGAAGGATTGTTACATTATGCAGGAATTTAAAAACTCTAATGCCTTCCGGTATGACCGTGGGTCAGGTGGTGGCTCAGGATCCGGTTTCCATGGGCCGGGTCACGATGGAGCTTCCGGTTCAGGTTTCAATCAGGGCGGTAATAATAATCACGATAATCAGAGCGGTCAAGGGGGTTACAACCAACAGCAGCAGCAGCAGCGGTCGGGTTATCAGAGCCAACCAAAACAGTTGAACAATGGGCAGTATCACGTTTTACAACTAGCTTGGATAAGCGCGACCGAAAACTTCACAAGCGAGCGGTGAACTCTGTTGAACCGGCCGTACCGCGTTACTTACGTTGGTCGGAGCAGCCTATCGTGTGGAGCAGGGAGGATCACCCCCCCCCCCCCGGGTGGACAATCCGGGCCAGTTGGCATTGGTGGTAGACCCTCAGGTGGGAGGTTATAAATTCACCAAGGTGCTCATGGATGGAGGGAGCAGTATTAACATCCTGTACTATGAGACGTTCCGCCGCATGGGGCTAACAGACAAAGATCTTAGACCGTCTAATACGGTGTTCCATGGTGTGGTGCCTGGCAAATCAGCGTATCCTGTTGGTAAGATAGCCTTGGAGGTGGCTTTTGGGGACGAGCATGATTCCCGATCTGAAACACTAACCTTTGAGGTAGTGAAAATTCGGAGCCCGTATCACGCCTTGTTTGGGCGGCCGGCTTATGCCAAATTCATGGCACGGCCTTGTTATATCTATTTGCAGCTCAAGATGCCGGGTTACAAAGGGACAATAATGGTTCATGGGAGCCGCAAGATTGCTTTGGAATGTGAGGAAGGTGATGCGGCCTATGCAGAGTCGGTTTGTGCCGCGGAGGAGTTGAAATATTATAGGGACAATGTTGATCCGGCAGACATGACCCCTTTGAAGAGGCCGACTACGGAGCATGATTCAGATCTGAAGTTCAAATCGGCGGCTGAGACCAAGCTTGTTGACTTCGTGCGCGGCGATTCGTCCAAGCAGTTCACTGTCAGTGCCAACTTGGACCCTAAATAGGAAAGCGCGCTCATCGAGTTCATCCGTGAGAATCGGGACATTTTTGCATGGAAGCCTTCTGACATGCCAGGTGTACCGAGGGAACTCGCTGAGCACACTCTTAATGTTGATCCCAAGTACAAACCAGTAAAACAGTTTCTCCGTCGGTTTAACAAAGAAAGGCGCAAAGCTATTGGAGAAGAAGTGGCCAAGCTCTTAGCAGCTGGTTTTTATCATTGAAGTGTTCCATCCAGAATGGCTCGCTAATCCGGTGCTGGTTCTTAAGAAAAATGGCACTTGGTGTATGTGTGTGGATTACACGGATCTTAACAAGGCTTGTCCAGCGGATCCTTTTGCCCTCCCTCGCATTGACCAGATTATTGACGCCACGGTGGGTTGTGAGCGTTTGAGTTTTTTGGATGCGTATTCTGGGTATCATCATATCAAAATGGCGGTTAATGACCAGGAGAAGACGGCGTTTATTACTCCTTTGGAGCCTTCTGCTATGTATCTATGCCTTTTGGGCTCAAGAGCGCCCAAGCCACTTATCAACGGTGTGTACAGAATTGCCTGCATAAACAGATCGGCCGCAATGTGCAGGCCTATGTGGATGATATTGTAGTCAAGTCAAGGCAGAAGGAGACGCTGGTTGATGATTTGAAGGAAACCTTTGACAACTTGCGGGTTTATAGGATGATGCTTAACCCTGCCAAATGTGTCTTTGGTGTTCCGGCAGGCAAGTTACTGGGCTTTCTTCTATCCAACAGAGGAATTGAGGCTAATCCGGAGAAGATTATGGCTATCACCTCCCTGGCTAAACCGAAGTGTATCAACGATGTTCAGCGCTTGGCGGGTCGGATCGCCGCACTGAGCTGGTTTATCAGCCGCCTCGGAGAGAAGGCCATCCCTCTATACCAGATGTTGAGAAAGACAGATCAATTCATCTGGAGTCTGGCTGCTGATGAAGCGTTGGAGGACTTGAAGCGGCAATTAGCCAATCCGCCCGTTCTTGCAGCTCCGGTCGACAAGGAGCCATTATTATTATACGTAGCGGCCAATGCTCGTGCAGTTAGCGTGGATATTGTGGTAGAACGCAAGGAGGCAGGCAAGGAGTATCCGGTTCAGCGGCCGGTTTACTATATCAGCGAGGTGCTTATTGAATCCAAGCAAAGGTATCCGCATTGACAGAAGCTGGTATATGGAGTTTTCATGGCAAGCCGGAAGTTGAAGCAGTATTTCCAAGGGCACCCCATCACCGTGGTCAGTTCAGCTCCCTTGGGTGATATCATACAGAACCGGGAGGCAACTGGCCGGATTGCCAAGTGGGCCATAGAACTTGGGCCGCACGGATTGAAGTATGTGCCTCGGACGGCAGTGAAGTCTCAAGCACTTGTTGATTTCATCAATGATTGGACAGAGTTGCAAGCACCAGAGGAGAAGCCGGATCACACATATTGGACTATCCATTTTGATGAATCCAGGCAGTTGGAAGGCTCGGGGGCTGGAGTCGTATTAACTTCCCAACGAGGTGATAAGTTTTGTTATGTTCTCCGCTTAATGTTCCCTTGTACTAATAATGCAGCTGAGTATGAAGCTTTGCTCCATGGTCTCCGGATGGCTAAAGAGATGAATCTAAGTCGGGTTAAGTGCTTCGGTGATTCGGACCTCGTGGCTCAACAGGTATCTGGCACTTGGGATTCTAAGGACCCGCTTATGGCTGCATATCGTCGTGAGGTGGATATTGTTGCGGGTCACTTCAAGGGTTATCAGGTGGAGCACGTGGATCATCGAAAAAATGAAGCGGCGGACGCTTTAAGCCGGTTGGGCTCTCAGCGTAAACCGGTCCCGCCTAATGTCTTTCTTGATGTGTTGCACAACCCGTCAGTCAAGCTCCCGGGTGAAGTGGATCTGGCTATTCCTGATCCGGAGGCTCAATTGGTGGCAACCCTGCATATTATACCGGATTGGATAGTTCCTTATCTTGCGTACATGAACCGGGGAGAGTTGCCAGAGGATGAGACTCTAGCCAGGCAGATAGTCCGGCGATCCAAATCTATGACAATTATCAATGGCGAATTGCATCATTGCAGTGTATCAGGGGCGTTTCAACGCTGCGTCTCTCCTGAGTAAGGCTGTGAAATTTTACGCGAAATACATGAAGGGGATTGTGGTCACCACGCTGGTTCAAAGTCTCTGGTGGCTAAGGCGTTTCGTCATGGGTTTTACTGGTTGACAGCTCATGCTGATGCGGAGGACTTGGTTAAACGGTGTGATGGTTGTCAGAAATTTTCAAGGCGTGCTCATGTGCCGGCTCAAGAATTGAGGATGATTCCAATTACTTGGCCATTTGCAACATGGGGGCTGGATATGGTCGGAACTTTTAAAAGATCCAAGGATAAGAAAACCCACCTTTTGGTGGCAGTTGACAAGTTTACCAAGTGGGTTGAAGCGGAGCCTGTCAGCAAGTGTGATGCAGCTACAGCAATGTAGTTCATTAAAAAGGTGATTTTCCGGTTTGGCTTTCCACACAGTATCATTACTGACAATGGTACCAATTTATCCAAGGGTGCTATGAAGGAATTCTGTGAACGTGAGCACATCAGACTTGACGTATCATCAGTGGCTCACCCCCAGTCCAATGGGCAGGCAGAACGAGCTAATCAAGAGATCTTGCGAGGCATCAAACCCCGGCTTATGGTTCCATTGCAAAGAACACCGGGATGTTGGGTTCAAGAGCTACCATCTGCGCTATGGAGTATCAACACTACGCCCAACCGATCTATAGGATACACACCGTTTTTTATGGTCTACGGAGCAGAGGCGGTTCTCCCTAGTGATATCCGGCACGATTCGCCTCGGGTGGCGGCTTATGTTGAAGCGGACAATGAGACAGCACGGCAAGATGCTTTGGACCTATTAGATGAGGAGCGTGACATAGCGGCTGCCCGCTCGGCGATTTATCAACAAGATCTTCGTCGCTATCACAGTCGCCGGGTCAGAACCAGAACTTTTCAAGAAGGAGATTTGGTGCTTCCGCTCATCCAAGATCAGACGGATATGCACAAGTTATCCCCACCTTGGGAGGGACCTTTCGTGGTCAGCAAGAATCTGCACAACGGGTCGTACTATCTGATTGATATTCGAGAGCATAAAGACTCACACACATCAAAGGAGGAGACCAACAGGCCGTGGAATATAGCTCACCTTCGGCCTTACTACACTTGAGCCATCGGCTCTATCTATGTACATATTATGGCAGTGTATATAGTATCATTGATATAATAAAACCGGAGCCTCAGCTAAAGTGGGGTCTCTGTCCTTTAATATCATGTGTGGTTACATGGAGTGGTTCTGTTTTAAAGCGGCCTCCGGTTTACCCCTTGAAATTTGCTTTTCAAAAAAGCTTTGTGATATCACTTGGGGCCTTGGTCGTGTCCGAACCAATGCGACACCTTTTGATAGGCGAAAGCCACCAGATCACTTGGGGACATGGTCAAGTCTAAACCAGTCACGCCTCTTGATCGTCCTAAGGCCACAGAATCACTTGGGGGCTTGGTCGAACCCGAACCATTGCCACGCCTTTTGATCGGCATAAATGCCACGGTTTCATTTGGGGACCTGGCTGACTTGAACCATTGTCACTCCTATTGGGGGCTTGGTCCTGTCCGACCATGGTAACACCATCTGATCAGCTCAGTAAAGCATGTTTTTGCAAACGGTTTTTATCATTGCCTTTGCTTCCATATTTCTTTTACGACTATTCTTCAATTTTTTTTTGTGTTTCCTTTAAACCAACAACACTTTTTTACCGGTTCAGCTGACGGAAATCGGTTCATTTGTAATCCGGAGAAATATGCCCGGTTTAACTTTCCTGTTAACATCATGAAGTAGCAGGGGGGCTCATAATGACCCAGCACGGTTACATGGGAGTTGTTTTCTCCCCTTTGATGGTAACGGTTTATAAATACTCTGTTTCAAGCCTGGCTAAGCCAACTTCATGCCCAGCGATGGCAGGTATTTTGTATCACATATTTGATTATACGTCTTAAATACATTGATGATATATATATATAAAGGTCATAAACCGGTTGGCGGTATAACCGCCACCGAAGTTCAAGATATTCTGATTGCAGGAAATATAAATTGAGGGTTTCAAGCAAAAGCATCAGTACTTATGCACGAAGGCATATTCAAGGCAGAAGTGTTGACTATCCTATTACAAGGCAACGCGGTGCCCGAATAAGATCATTGTTGTTCCGGCGGATCATCATAAAGCAGCTATTTAAACCGGCTTCTGGTTCAAGCCTGTTCATCGCCCCGGTCTGATGATTGTGGGTCATCCCGCACCGTTTCAGCTTCTTCATCTCTATCCATTGGCTGGAAATCAACAGTGGTCCAATCGATTCCCATTAAAGCTTGAAAGACAGCCTCTTCGTGGATCAGAGAAGACGGTTCAATATCAGGAGCATAAGTATGCTTACGGATTGGAGGAATCAGATTCTCCGCTTCAGGAGTTGGTGCAGGCACTCGTTTGTTCTGATCATTGTACTGAGCTTGATAATGCGACAAGTCTGCCTCTTCAGCCAATTGACAAGCTAGAGGGCGTACTGCACGGTTTATCGCCCTCAAATCATCTTCATTGAACTCTGAGCCGTCTTCCTTCAAGCTGGGATAGCCTTGAGCTGCCTCAACAGGATCGAAATCCGGCACCCATGCTTTTGCCCGGATCAAGGCATTAATGGCTCCGGTTCGAGCAGCAGATTTTTTCAGTTCTTCAATCCGAGCAGGAAGGATTGACAACCTATTAAGAGTGTCTTGGATTAAAGTGGGTGCCGGATTGTTATGAGATGCAGTGGTGATAATCCGCTGCGCTCCCGTATACAGCTGTTCAATTAAAGTGTAGGCAGCCTTCAACTTCTTCTGAACATCTGACCCTAAGTGACCAATGCGTGTACCTGCAACAATACAGGAAAGATCACAAACCGGATCTATTATAAGCAGGCCAGAGTTGTCAAGGAAACCAAAAGGAGCTTACCAAAGATAGCAGCGGTCATGGAATAACCTTGCCGCTTTACGGCGGTCAGCTCATTTACCACCGGTTTAAGGGCAGCTTCAGCAGTTCTCAGTGGCCCAATCAGTCCGCTCCTTCTTGAAACCCTCCTTCAGCTGTTCTGTGATGCTCAAAGCGCTGGTTAATTCTTCCCTTGCCTTGTCGGTTTCAGCTTGTTGGGTTTTCAAAGTTTCCTGCAGATCAGTAATCCAGTCCTCTTTGATCCTCACTTCAGCCTGCATAAAGACAGTGCTTGGCTTTAAACAAACGGTACAAGAATTTGAAGTACCAACCACATAACAAGTTATACGCTTGATACTTGGGGGCTAATGCACCTTCAATTTTCATCTATTACTAAATCGCAAAGTCCCAAGCTCAATACAGGTATTCAACTTGGCACTTGGGGGCTAATGGCTATTTGCTCAGTTATGTTCTGATATTACAATCTTTATTGGAGTCCCGGTTTAACTATACTAAGTTGAACTGGCCCTTGGGGGCTACATTGATGGATTTCAAAGTATTGAGGACTATATTCAAGTCCCGGCTTGAAGAAGGTTACAAACCGGCCCTTGGGGGCTAGGAGGATTAATACAGTGGCAGTAATTAAAGAAAGAAGAAGCACAAGGAAGTTACCTCAAATTTATCTCTCATCATCTTTATCAGGCCAGCTTCACAGTCACGACTAGTATATAGCCGGTTCAAGTAACCAGAATGAAGATCTTGGGCACTCAGAGCAGCATATGTTTCCAGATCAACATCCCATTTGCCTTTGTTCATGGCAACAAAAACTTCTTTCACAGTATGCTTGGCCAAAGCGACAGGATTCCCTGGTTCAAAGCGACCTACGTCGGTAATTACAATGTCATCATCCTTGGACTCGCCGGTTTGCGTTGGCGCGGTCGGTTTATCGGTAGGCTTTGAAGGACTGCGGGATCTATCAATCCGGACGGAGCTGGCAGGCTGGTCAACAGGGACGGAGGTATTGATAGGGCTTTTCTCAGGAATAGCATCATCTTGCAAGGGAGGATCATTGGGAATATCCTCATAAACGAACGTTTCAAGATCTGGTGCTTTATCCTGTTCAGGGGCGACATCTTCCTCGGCCGCTTTATCCAGGCGGGCTTTCTTGCTCGGTTTAGGTTTAGCCCTGAAAGAGAAACAAAGAGTCAAGGGACAGCATATGTTATAACGTGGTATACCAGAAGCATATGTTCAGTCTAGCTTACCCAAGAACCGTTTTCAGTGGTGGCAGCTGCGTGGCCGACGATTCACCGGAGGAAGAATGGGAAGTAACCTGATAATCGGAGTCGGACGGATTAAGAGGTTGACAGATGAAACCCGCTTTAGGATATAAATTAATAAAAAGGTCGGAGACCTCGGAGCGGCGTTTTCGAACCGGACTGTTTGGTAAACCGGCGGAGGTAACTACCTGGCCGCTGTACCAGGTTGTGCGGCGAGCTTCATGTTTCTGAGTCTTCATAAGAAATTTGGGATCCAAGTAATCAAGAGGATGAGAAAATTTAACTTTCCGATTTGCCTGGCGAAATTTTGGCAAAGGCAAAGAATCTGAATCGGAAGAGAGAATAGTTACCTCAGCGACATCAGCATTACTGGCTTCAGCGTCATCCTGACATGTATCATCATCAATAAGGCATGTAAAAAGTAAGCCTAGTGAATCGAGTTCTACCTCAAGGTCCGAGTTACCCACATCATCATCAACAGTCGGATCAGATGAAGCAGTGGTTTTCCTCTTTTTAGCAGGCTTCTCGATGACCTTGGTCTTTGGCCGGATTGACCGTTCTGCTTTCTCCGGTTTGTCTTGTGGAAGCTTCTTGCTCCAAAACGGATTATCACCCTGGTTAAGCAGCAATTGATGTCAGACAAAGATAGCAATAACAGGTTCAGTAAAAAGTACAATCAAAATCTTACAGCTGGCGGTTTGTTGGTAGCACAGAAAGGGAGCAGGCCGGTTTGAGCACAGAGGTGCTCCGGTTCGTTCAGCATTTTCTTCACAGCCTCTGTGACTTCATCATCGGAGAGCTGGATGTTGGTGTGTCGGAGTGGGTCATCAACGCTACCAGTATACTTGCACATTAAACCGGAGCGCCGACTGAGAGGCAGTATGCTCCATGATATCCAACAGCGTGCGAGATCTACTCCTGTTAAACCGTTGGCCATGAAGGCTCGGAGCTTGGATAATTGTGAAGCGTATTTACTCCTCTCCTTGGCACTTAACCTTTGTGGGAAGGGGTGTGCATTGCTGAGCCGCTCCGGACGAAAGCCAGGCAAAGGATTTTCATCATCAGGGGAAGTATCTTTGCAGTAAAACCATGTTGCATTCCACTCCTTGGGGTGACTGTGTAGTCTGGCATGGGGATAAGTGATTTCTTTCCTTTTTTGAATTGCCATACCACCCAATTCGGTATTGGGACCATCAGTGAATTCTGTGCAGCGGTTTAAGTGGAAGCAGTCTCTGAACAATTCAACTGTGGGTTTCTCTTGAAGGTATACCTCACAGAGCACTTGGAAGTGACATAAGTTGGTAACAGAATTGGGGCCAGTATCTTGCGGGCGGAGTTAAAATTGGCTAACACATCCCGGTAAAATTTAGAGCCGAGCGGTTTGAAGCCCCGGGCTAAGTGATCCGCAAAGATCACAACCTCTCCCTCTTGAGGTGTGGGAGGACATTCATCACCAGGAACCCTCTAGTGGATAGTCTCTTTGCTGTCTAAAGCGCCGATCGAGACTAAATCATCCAACTGAGTTTCTGTGACACGAGAAGGAACCCAGTTGCACTCATATACTTGTTTGGCCATGGTGAGATCTACAAGAAATAGGTGATTCCCAAGAACATGTTGGATAAAAGAAGGCGCTGGTATGAACAATGCTAAACCGGAGGCAGTATATTTAAACCGGATTTTTATGAAGTGGCATCATATGGCTAAAGAGTTCTGGCGGTTCAACAAGGGGACTAATGGTATATACCGGTTTATTAACTTTTTCTATATTAAGTTAAACCGCCTGATCTAAACATTGAGAGCAATTGAGGTTGCAGATGGCTAAGTATGCAGAAATAGGTTTCACAAGGTCTTATTGCATCAATGGATCTGAAGCAAGTTCAGAAAAACAGAAAATATTCAAAAGGTTAAAGCAGAACGGAAGTAAATCAATGGGCAGGAATGTGGATGAGATCTATAGACTTGAGCGTAAAACTACAGGCGGATGCTAAAAAGCTACTGCTAGTCAGAGCAGGGTTTCACAGATATGTCCAGGAGTCTGGGTACGAGTATGAACAAGTGATGAACACGGCAAGAACACGAAATCCTAGAATAGATCTATGTTAAGAAGAACAGAAGGCTTACCAGAGTCGAGGAAGACGCGGAAGGCTAACGCGGTGCTCTGGTGCGTTCTGGTTGATGCAGCAGCCCAAGACGATGCAGAGGTCAACGGCGGCGGCGGAGCTCCGAGGCTGGCGACGCGAGGAAGACGAAGAGAAAGAGACGAAGGGGAGAAAAGGAAATGACCCTTCGGTCCTATTTATAAGGCAGGGGACGTGTGTCAGGCGCGTGAATCCAGGAGCCACAAGATTCGGAAGTGGAGCTGCTGCCTTGGGTATCACAGATCTATTAATAAAAGAAGGCATCATAAATGTTAACTTCATGATGACGTCATGCCGGTTTACAGCAACCAGAGATGATGACGACATGGAGGTTTACCAATTACCAGAAGATGTTGAAGACAAAGATTTTTGTGAAGGATTGACATGAACCAGTTCAAATCAATCTGGGGCCTAATGTTGGGGATATTACCACTGGGCGTGAACCGGCCTACCTAGGCCGGGTTAGCTTCATTAGTAGTTTAAAGGTGATTAAGCAGATGAAGGCCCAAGGCCTGTAGTCGGTTTAGAACCTGTAGCCGTAAACCGGCTTGATATGTAAACTTGCATTGTAAGTTAGGAAAAGAGAGAGACCAACCGGGATACGAGTATGAACCGGTGTGGGACTCTGTGGACCGACGGGCGTCACCCATGTATATAAGGGGACGACCCGGCGGCGGTTCAAGGACGAACAACAACTCGAGCCTAGGCGAAGCTTGTTTGCTCCCTAGCCATCGAAACCACATCAATTCCATCACAACTAGACGTAGGCTTTTACCTTCATCGAAGGGGCCAAACTAGTATAAACCCTTGTGTCTTTGTGTCCGCTTTAACCCCTTCAAGTTAACCCGTAGCGATGGCTCCACGACTAAGTCCTTTCACAAGGACATCTGCCGTGACAAATCCACGACAATTAGCCTGCGTCCTTTTAGGCAAATATAGGTCTCCAGCAAATTCTTCAGACGTTTTGAGAACATCTGGAGACCTGACCCTGCATAAGAGATTAGTTCTTTTTCTTCACCACCCACATCTGAAGGGGTGGCAAAGAATTCATCACTCTGCATGTACCGTATGAGAAAGGTGGCATAGAAGCCAGTCCGCTTCGTTTCACATAAGAGGGGTTAGGGTAAGCATATGAATAAGTAGAGAAATTCTTAGAGGACTTATGAACATAATGATTTGAAGAATAATGCTCATATTCATAGCCCTTAGCTCTACCCTGCGGAACTGAAGGGTTAGCACAATGATGGTCATATGAGGATTTTGATCCTTTTGAGGAATTAGATCCATGTGAAGAATTAGGTCTATATGAAGAATTGGATCTGGGGTTCCTGTTCTTCACTGGTGGTGTCATGAGGATATTCACCTGAAGACTTTCAAGATAACTTTTGGGAACCCAGATTTTCTTCATAGGGGAACCATTCCTGCAGTTAGTGCCAACATATCTAGCAAATACTTCACCATTCTGATTCTTGAACAATTTATAGTTGGAGTGAAATGACTCATCAGAAGAATGAGGAGATTGACATGTAAAGCCAGATAAATTGGATGGATCAACTGGAGGTCCCTTTGTAGCAACCCATGAGGTTTTGGGGTACTGCTCAGGCTTCCAATATGTTCCATCAGCATTGAGTTTCCTCTCAAAGGCAATACCCTCTTTCCTGGGGTTCCTGTTGAGGATCTGCTTTTTAAGCACATCACAAAGAGTCTGATGCCCTTTGAGACTTTTATACATGCCTATCATGTACAATTCCTTCAGCCCTGCATCATCAGTGATACTAGCAATGTCCTCAGATGAGGAATTAGTGATAGCAGAGACAGGTGAAGAATTTGTAACATAAGAAGCATTTGAACATTCAGGTGAAGAATTAGCAGATTCACGTTCAATGCACTTCAGACATGGAGGATCAAATTCTTCCTGAGTAGCGCTGATTTGTTGAGCAAGTAATGAATCACGCTCCTTCTGAAGATCTTCATAACTCACTCTTAGCTTCTCAAGGTCTTGCTTTCTTTGAATAAATTCATAAGAAAGCTTCTCGTGATCATATAAGAGAGTGTTATGATGACTTTGAAGATTGTCAAATTTAGACTGAAGTCTCTGAAGATTTTCAGTTAAGTTTTTAGTGCGATCCATTTCTTCACCCAACATATCATCACTTTTGTCTAGCATGTTTTGAAGCTTTTCAATAGCCTTCTGTTGTTTCATAGCAATCTTAGCAAGTTTAGAGTAGCTAGGCTTAAGATTTTCATCAGATTCATACTCACTTGATTCAGAGGAGGGGTATTTAGTTACCTTGGCACCCTTTGCCATGAAGCAATAGGTGGGAGCGTAGTAATCATTGCCTTCATCAGCATTGTTGATGTTGCCATTTTCTTCAGAGTTGAAGATAGACTTGCTGACGAATGCTGTAGCAAGAGCCAAGCTTGCCACACTAGACTCGGACTCCTTGGATGCCTCCTCTTCCTCATGATCCTTAGATTCAGCCTCAGAATCCATTTCCTTGCCAATGAATGCCCGAGCTTTCTTGGAGCTGATCTTCTTGTGAGATGAAGGCTTTGAGGATTTTGATGATGAAGACTTTGAAGATTTCATCTTCTTCTTGGCATCATCAGAACTGTAATCCTTGTATTTCTTCTTCTTCAATTCCTTGTCCCATTGAGGACAATCTTGAATGTAGTGACCAGGCTTCTTGAATTTGTGACATAGCCTCTTTTTATAGTCACTAGATGAGGAATCGTTGCTCCTTGAGGATTTTCCAAAACGACCACGTCTAGAGAACTTCCGAAATTTCTTCACGAGCAGTGCTAGTTCCTGGCTCAGTTCTTCAGGATCACCAAGGCTGCTACTGGAGTCCTCTTCTTCAGACTCAGAGACTGCCTTGGCCTTCAGAGCACGTGGTTTGCCATAGCTCGAACCATAGAGTCTCTCTTCTCAGCAAGGTGGAACTCATGAGTGTTTATCCTTTTGAGGATATCAGCAGGATCAAGTGACTTGTAATCAGCACGCTCTTGAATCATCAGTGCCAGAGTGTCAAATGAAGAATCAAGCGATCTCAACAATTTCTTCACCACCTCATGGTCGGTGATATCAGTGGCGCCAAGCGCTTGAAGCTCATTTGAGATATCAGTGAGGCGATCGAAGGTTTGCTGAACATTTTCATTATTGAGTCTTTTGAAGCGGTTGAAGAGATTGCAAAGAACATCGACACGAGAGTCACGTTGTGTTGAGACTCCTTCATTTACTTTGGAGAGCCTATCCCAGATAAGTTTAGCAATTTCCAAAGCACTCACTCTACCATATTTCCCTTTGCTCAGATGGCCACTTATGATATTCTTCGCTTGAGAATCGAGTTGCTTGAATCTCTTCACATCATCAGCATTCAGGGAAGGTGTGACTGAGGGAACACCATTTTCCACAACATACCAGAGATCGTTATCAATTTCCTCAAGATGCATTCGCATCTTATTCTTCCAGTAGGGGTAGTCCGTTCCATTGAAGGTAGGACACCCAGCAGAGAGCTTGATCATACCTGCAGTCGACATAATTGAAACTCTAGGTGGTTAAATCAAAATCATACAGAACAAGGGAGTACCTTGCTCTGATACCAATTGAAAGTGCGTTATATCGACTAGAGGGGGGGTGAATAGGCGATTTTTATGAATTCTTCACTGAGGAATTTGCTGGTGAGGAAATTCCTAAATGAAGAACTACTTGCAGCGGAATAAGTACTCAAAAGTAAACATTGCAGAACACACGCATAGTCATCATGATGAAATGAAGACAAGCACAGAGTACAGAAAGCGTAAACACAGGATAACACAATATGAAGACAGACATACTAAAGAAATTGAACTGAGGAAATTGAGAAAGTCTTCAGTCAAAGTCTTCAAATAGATATAAACAAGCACACAACAATAGAGATGAGGAAATGAAAGAGTTGAGGAAATAGAACCAGTAAGCTCGGTGAAGACAATGATTTGGTAGACCAGTTCCAACTGCTGTCTCAGTTGTACATCTGGTTGGAGCGGCTGAGTATTTAAACTTGAGGACAGCCAGTCCCGGACACACAGTACTCACCGTATTATCCTTGAGCTAAGGTCACACAGACCTCGCCCAATCACTCGTGGTAAGTCTTCAGGTGACTTCCGAACCTTCACAAACTCGGTCACTCGGCGATCCACTATTCTTCTTGGATGCTCTAGACCTTGACGCCTAACCGTCTGGTAGAAGCACAGTCTTCAAAGGAAACAAACTTCGGATCCACGCAGGATCAATCTCTTCAGTGATGCTCAATCACTTTGGGGTTTGTAGGTTTGGGATTTGGGTTTTCCTCACGTGATGATTTTTGCTCAAAGTCCTCGGAGGATGGGTTGCTCTCAAATGACAAGTGTCAGTTTCTCTCGGAGCAGCCAACCAGCTAGTGGTTGTAGGGGGCGGCTATTTATAGCCTAGGGAGCAGCCCGACATGATAAGACATAAATGCCCTTGTCTGATATGACCGTTAGGTGGGTAGATATTTTGGGATAGCTGGCGCGTAGCACAGCAACGGTTGGAATATTTGACTCTCAAATACCTCAGGGCTATCATGTTCCTCATTTTGTAGGCAATCAGCACTGGCGAATTCCTAACTCTTCAGTCAGAACAAATTCCTCGGAGACCAGAAGAACTTCGTCTCTGTCACTGAAGAATATATGACTGAACTGTGCGAGATTTCCAATGGCTTCATTTGAAGGAATTGGTAGGTGTAGGATTTTGAGTTGAGCATCACATGGAAATTTTTCCTTAGTATTTCCTCGACCCCCTTTAACAGTATGGTGTTTCCTATGACTCAAGAAGGAGAAAATGAAATTATAAAAACAAAAGTCTTCATGCTTCATGTTCCTTGAATGATTGCCAAGTCTTCAAGGTCACACCAATTTCTTCACTTTCAAAGTCTTCAGAAAGTCTTCAGAAATCCAAAGTCTTCAGTTGAAGAACTTCATTTTTAGGGGTCTATTTTCTCTGTAAATATCAAACTCCTCATAGACTTATAGACCTGTGTACACTCACAAACGCATCAGTCCCTTAACCTATAAGTCTTCAACACACCAAAATCATTAAGGGGCACTAGATGCACTTACAGTGTGTGGGGCACAGCGATCGGCCAAATCATGTCTGGTGGAAGGACCCTGCTAGCCTTAGTCCAAAGGAAGCAACAACACGGTCCAGGGGCAAAGAAGAGAAAAATAGAAGGCTCCAAACCAGCTGAAAAAAAGGTGTTTGATGCCTTCTGCAGAAGATTGGTCAGGAGGGTTAGACTGAGGTTTGACTCGGGTTGATCACTCACTAAGGTGAGTAAGATGGTAGGGTTTCATCTTAAGGGGAGGGGTTTAGCTAATAGTTGCTGTAGAAAGTGCCACACTGTCCAGAAATGTAGACATAGAAGTATCGCTCACATAGTGCATCCACTTGGGCTGAAATTAGGCATGGAAGGGTTATCTGGTCACATGAAGATGTTGTAAAAGTTTCATACCAATTCGATAAACCAAAATGGTACTTGCTTCATAAATATCCCCACTAGACAGAAACTTGCAAAAAGTCCTAAGGGAAAATGGCTTGGCAAGTTATGCCCAAATTTGGTGGAGATAGGTTATATGGGTAGGAGAAGGTCCAGGAAAAGTTTCAGCTTAATTGAAGCAATATAACATATACTTGCTTCACAAACTGAAAATTTGGACAAAATCAAAGAATTGAAGATGAGCACACAGGGAGGCATGACATGAGCTCAAATTTGGTGGAGGGCTATGGTACGATGATATTGAGGTCATGCATAAATTTCAACTCATTTCAATATGCCTAGCTTGTACCTCCTTCACAAAGTTTCTTTCTGGACAAAAACTTTGGAAAATCATTGATAAATAATCACTAGGCAAATGAAGTTGAATTTTGGCATGTGGAATGATATGGACATGAAAAGATGTCCAAGAAGTTTGGAGTCAATTGGGCAAAGATAAATAGCGCTTGCTTCATAATATGCTATTTAGGACAGAATAGGGAATGGATTATTTAAGCATGATGGAAAACATGGAAAGTGAAATATTTTGCCATATTTGAGGAAGATATGACCCAAACAATTTATGAGAATTATTTGGCAATTTTCGGGGTGATGGAAATATAGGTTGCTTCACAACCTAGGGCAAATTGAGTTATTCCTTTAACAGAAAAAGGAATATTCTCAAGGAAAAGATTATTGGGGTTGGTCCAAGATGGAAATGGCAAGGTCTAGGGATGGATATGAGGATGACAAGCCACTCTAGAAGGAAAGAAGAGGTCATCTTCTTCATTTTCCAGACCACATAGCCACGGAAAAAGAAAACTCACGCAAAAATCTCAGAAAAACAAAAGAAAAAGAAAGGGCCAAAAATCAGGCTGTCACAACTAGTATCCATGATTTGATTATGTGACAATTTCATATTCATAATACTCAATCCAACACAAAGAACCTCAAAGAGTGCCCCAAGATTTCTAGACGAGAATGTGCATCAACCCCTATTTATAGATTACCCCAATGTCACCTCGAGAATCCGCGAGTTGAGTGCCAAAACACATATCAAGTGAATAAATATGATACCCCATGGGTATTTATAGCAAGACATACATAAAGTGCTCTCAAATCTGTAGAAGCATTCAATCTGATAAAAACTAAATCTCAAAGGGAAAACTCAATTCATCACAACAAGATAGAGATGAGAAAACACCATATGATTGATACGTCCATTTTGTATCATGTTTACCTACTGTTATTTATGATGTTTTTATACATAATAATGCCTTTTGGAGTAATTCTAATGCCTTTTCTCTCATAATATGCAAGGTTCACACAAAGAGGGAGAATTCCGGCAGCTGGAAACCTGGACCTGGAAAAGCTACATTAGGCCACCTATTCTGCGCAACTCCAAACAAGCTGAAAATTCATGGGTTTTTTATGGAATAAATGATAAATACTAGAGCAAATAACCACCGGAGGGGGATCACTAGTGAGCACAAGACATCAGGGTGCGCCTGGCCCCCCACACGTGCCTTGGTGGGTCGTGCTCAGCCCGGCTCACCTCTGTTGCCCATCTTCTGGTATATAAGTCATTTTGACCTAGAAAAAAAATAAGGAGAGGACTTTCGGGATGGAGCGCCGCCATCTCAAGGTGGAACTTGGGCAGGAGCACTTTTGCCCTCCGACGGAGCGATTCCGCCGGGGGAACCTCCCTCCCGAAGGGGGAAATCATTGTCATAATCATCACCAACAACTCTCCCATCTTGTGGAGGGCAATATCCATCAACATCTTCAATAGCACCATCTCCTCTCAAACCCTAGTTCATCTCTTGTGTTCAATCTGTGTACCGGAACTATAGATTGGTGCTTGTGGGTGACTAGTTGTGTTGATTACATCTTGTAGTTGATTACTATATGGTTTATTTGGCGGAAGATTATATGTTTAGATCCAATATGCTATTTAATACCTCACTAATCTTGAGCATGATTATCATTTGTGAGTAGTTACTTTTGTTCTAGAGGTCACGGGAGAAATAGTGTTGCAAGTAATCATGTGAACTTGATATGTGTTCGATATTTTGATAGTATGTATGTTGTGATTCCCTTAGTGGTGTCATGTTAACATCGACTACATGACACTTCACCATATTTGGGCCTAAGGGAATGCACTATGGAGCAGTTATTAGATGATGGGTTGCGAGAGTGACAGAAGCTTAAACCCTAGTTTATGCGCTATTCCGTAAGGGACTGATTTGATCCAAAAGTTTAATGCTATGGTTAGAATTTATTCTTAATACTTTCCTCGTAGTTGTGGATGCTTGTGAGGGGGTTAATCATAAGTAGGAGTCTTGTTCAAGTAAGAACAGAACCTAAGCACCGGTCCACCCACATATCAAATTATCAAAGTAGCAAACACGAACTGAATCAACATGATGAAAGTGACTAGATGAAATTCCCGTGTATCCTCAAGAACGCTTTGCTTATTATAAGAGACTGTTTTGGCCTGTCCTTTGCCTGGAAAGGATTGGGCTACCTTGCTGCACTTTTGTTACTACTATCGTTACTTGCTCGTTACAAATATCTTGCTATCAAACTACTCTGTTACATACAATTTCAGCACTTGCAGATATTATCTTGCTGAATACCACTTGTCATTTCCTTATGCTCCTCGTTGGGTTCGACACTCTTACTTATCGAAAAGGATACAATTGATCCAATATACTTGTGGGTCATCAAGTCTATTTTCTGGCACCATTTCCGGGGAGTGAAGCGCTCTTGGTAAGTGGAAATCGCCAAGGAAAAATTATTAGTACGTGCTGAAATTTATTGTCACTTGTTACTATGGAAAGTAATCCTTTGAGGGGTTTGTTCGGGGTATCTTCACCTCGACCGGAACCACAATTAGTTACACCTCAACCTACTGCACCTACTGAAAATACTGAATATGAAATTCCTTCGGGTATGATAGAACAACTGCTAGCTAATCCTTATGCAGGAGATGGAATCGAATATCCTGATATGCACTTGATATATGTGGAAGAAATTTGTGGGTTGTTTAAGCTTGCAAGTTTACCTAGAGATGAAGTTACGAAGAAGGTTTTCCCTTTATCTTTGAAGGGAAAAACATTGGCATGGTATAGGCTATGCGATGATATTGGATCTTGGAATTGGAATAAATTGAAATTGGAGTTTCACCAAAAAAATATCCTATGCATCTAGTTAATCGTGATCAAAATTATATATATAATTTTTGGCCTAGTGAAGGAGAAAGTATCGCTCTAGCTTGGGGGAGGCTTAAGTCAATGTTATATTCATGCCCCAATCATGATCTCTCAAGAGAAATTATTATCCAAAAAATTTATGCTCGGCTTTCTCATAATGATCGTTCCATGCTTGATACTTCTTATGTTGGTTCTTTTATGAAGAAGACTATTGAATTACGGTGGGATCTTTTAGAAAAAAATTAAACACCACTCTGAAGATTGGGAAATCGACGAAGTGAAAGAGTCAGGTATTAAGCTTAAGTTTGATTATGTTAAATCTTTTATGAATACCGATGCTTTTCGAAAGTTTAGCTCCAAATATGGACTTGACTCTGAGATAGTAGCCTCCTTTTGTGAATCATTTTCTACTCATGTTGATCTCCCTAAGGAGAAATGGTTTAAATATCACCCACCTATTAAAGAATAAATTAAGGAACCAGTACCAACTAAAGAGGATTTATAATGTTGATCCAGTTGTTCCTACTACTTATATTGAAAAACCACCTTTCCCTGTTAGGATGAAGGAACATGCTAAAGTTTCAACTGTGGTCAACAAAAGTTATATTAGAACACCCAAACCTGATGAACAAATCAAAGTAGAACCTAGTGTTGCTATGGTTAAGGAACTCTTGGAAGAAAATATAGATGGGCATGTTATTTACTTCTTTGATGAAGCTGCTAGAATTGTCAAACCAGTTAAAAAGGATAAACATAGACATGTTGTTGGCATGCCCATTGTCTCGTTTAAAATAGGAGATCACTGTTATCATAGTTTATGTGACCTAGATGCTAGTGCGAGTGCTATTCCTTATACCTTATATCAAGAAATTATGAATGGCATAGCACCCGCGGAGATAGAAGATATAGATGTTACTATTAAACTTGCTAATAGAGACACTATTTCACCAATTGGGATTGTTAGAGATGTTGAAGTCTTGTGTGGGAAAATAAAATACCCTACTGATTTTCTTGTTCTTGGTTCCCCACAAGATGAATTTTGTCCCATTATCTTTGGTAGACCTTTCTTGAACACTATTGATGTTAAAATAGATTGTGAGAAACAAACTATCGGTGTTAGCTTTGGTGATGAGTCTCATGAGTTTAATTTTTCCAAGTTTAGTAGAAAACCTCATAAAAAAGAATTGCCTAGTAAGGATGAAATAATTGGTCTTGCGTCTATTGTTGTGCCTCCTACGGATCCTTTAGAACAATATCTGCTAGACCATGAAAATGATTTACATATGCATGAAAGAAATGAAATATATAAGATTTTCTTTGAACAACGTCCTCTGCTTAAACATAATTTGCCTATCGAAACTCTAGGAGGTCCTCCTCCACCTAAAGTGTCGGGGAAACTGATCCACGAACACCTATGGGACCGGCGAACCGAGCCCCTTTCGGTTTGGCGGGGGGCGAAGATCGCACGAAGAGCAGATCGAGGCGGAGCACACGAGCGGTTTACCCAGCTTCGGAACTCTCCGGAGAGATAATACTCCTACTGCTGCTTGTCTGATTGTATTGAGTTCTTGCTCGGGAGCGCTGAGTGTTACAGCACACTCTAGCTGCTAACGAGACCGAGCGTGAGTGTTTTCTGGCTTCGAACCTTCCGAACCCCCTCTACGTTGCGCATGGGCCTCCTTTTATATGCTCAAGGGGTCATCGACAGGTGGCAACATAGACAAGGGTAAAAATGGAAAAGGACTTGCGGTTAGTACAACAACCTGTACAGTGTTTCCTACCTAACCCTGATGGCAGGGGACAAAGGCATTAAATGCCCGTCTATGTCGCCCAAAACAGTGCACAAAAGGACCGTTAGGGGCACCACCGCTCGCCACGAAGGCGATCTTGTCAGCGCCGCTTACCACCACGCACCGCTGGCTGCACAGGCTCTCGCCACGCGCGCCTGGAAAGGCCCCAGGGCGACACGTTGGTGGATGCGCTGGAGCGTAGGTACAGGGTGGTAGCGTGCCGCGGCAAGTGCCTTGCCGCGGTCGCTGTCTTGTCGCGTCCGGAGGCTTGTCGCTCCCCGGGCCTTGCCGGGACGCGTGGCGCGTCACGGCAAACTCCTTGAGATGCCTTGGTGGACGTTCCCAGCAAGCTCCTCTTGCTGGGGACTTGTCTCCTTGGCTTGGATACTTTATTCTTGAATGGCTCCACAGGAACCGCGGAGGACCTTGGCGGTCACCCGGCAAGTCTTGCCGCGGGTGGCTGCAACTGCCCGTGCACAAGTTCGGGATACTAGGGTACCCCTATTCTAGTACACCGACATAAAGGGGATCTTGTGTTTGAATTAAAACAATTGCCAGACACTTTGAAATATGGTTTTCTTGATGAGACGAAGATATATCCTGTTATTATTAGTGCTAACCTTTCAGAACATGAAGAAGAAAGATCTAAGTAAGTACCGAGCTGCTATTGGATATACTCTTGATGATTTAAAGGGCATTAGCCCCATTCTATGTCAGCACAAGATTAATATGGAACCTGATGCTAAACCCGTTGTTGATCACCAACGTCGGTTAAATCCAAAGATGAAGGAAGTGGTAAGAACGGAAATATTAAAATTTCTGGAAGCAGGTATAATCTAGCCTATAGCTGATAGTAGATGGGTAAGTCATGTTCATTGTGTCCATAAGAAAGGAGGTATTACTGTTGTTCCTAATGATAAGAGTGAACTTATTCCACAAAGAATTGTTACAGGCTATAGAATGGTAAATGATTTTAGAAAATTAAACAAAGCTACTAGAAAAGATCATTACCCTCCGCCTTTTATTGATCAAATGCTAGAAAGGTTATCTAAGCACTCACATTTTTTCTTCCTTGATGGATATTCCAGTTTTTCGCAAATACCTGTTTCTCAACCCAATCAAGAAAAGACCACTTTTACCTGTCCCTTTGGAACTTATGCTTATAGACGTATGCCTTTTGGTTTATGCAATGCACCTGCTACCTTTCAAAGATGTATGACTGCTATATTTTCTGACTTTTTTGAAATGATTGTTGAGGTTTTCATGGATGACTTTTCTGTCTATGGGAAGTCTTTTGATGATTGCTTAAGCAATCTTGATTGAGTTTTGCAGGGATGTGAGCAAATAAATCTTGTCTTGAATTGGGAGAAGTGCCACTTTATGGTTAATGAAGGTATTGTTTTGGGCCATAATACTTATGAAAGAGGTATTGAGGTTGACAAAGCTAAGGTTGATGCAACAAAGATATCAAAGGTATTTGTAGTTTCCTAGGTCATGCTGGTTTCTATAGGAGATTTATCAAAGATTTTCTAAAATATCTAGGCCCCTTACAAATCTTTTGCAAAAGGATGTTCCTTTTGTTTTTGATGATGATTGTTTAGAAGCCTTTGAAACACACAAGAAAGCCTTAATTTCTGCACCTATTGTTCAACCTCCTGGTTGGAACTTGCCTTTTGAAATTATGTGTGATGCTAGTGATTATGCTGTTGTTGCTTTTCTAGGACAAAGTGTTGATAAGAACTAAATGTTATACATTATGCTAGTAAAACTCTAGACATTGCTCAGCAAAATTATGCTACTACAGAAAAAGAATTTTTAGCAGTGGTGTTTGCTTGTGATAAATTTAGATCTTACATTGTTGATTCAAAAGTAATTGTTCACACCGATCATGCTGCTATAAAATATCTTATGGAAATGAAAGATGCTAAACCTAGACTTATTCGATGGGTTCTCTTGCTACAAGAATTTAATCTACATATCACTGATAGAAAAGGAGCAGAGAACCATGTAGCTGATAACTTGTCTATGCTTGAAAATTTTCTTGATGACCCACTACCTATTGATGATAGTTTTCCTAATGAGCAGTTAGCTGTAATAAATGTTTCTCATAACACTCCTTGGTATGCTAACTATGCTAATTACATTGTTGCTAAATATTTACCACCTAGCTTTACATACCAACAAAAGAAAAAATTCTTCTATGATTTAAGACATTACTTTTGGGATGACCCATGTCTTTATAAAGAAGGAGTAGATGGTATTACTAGACTTTGTGTACCTGACCATGAACAGGGACAAATCCTACGGAAATGTCACTTTGAAGCTTACGGAGGACATCATGCGGGAGACAGAACTACTCACAAGGTATTGCAGTCTGGATTTTATTGGCCTACTCTTTTCAAGGATGCTTGTAAGTTCGTCTTATCTTGTGATGAATGTCAAAGAATAGGTAATATCGTTAAGTGATACGTCTCCAACGTATCTATAGTTTTTTATTGTTCCATTCTATTTTATTATCAATCTTGGATGTTTTATAATCATTTTATATCATTTTTTGGTACTAACCTAATGACATAGTGCCAAGTGCCAGTTGCTGTTTTTTCCATGTTTTTTACATCACAGGAAATCAATATCAAACGGAGTCCAAATGCAACAAAACTTCATGATGATTTTTTATGGACCAAAAGGAAGAAGTTGGGCCCTGGTTGCACCTGGGGGGAGTCCCGAGGAGGGGACAACCCACCAGTGCGCGCCAGGAGGCCCAGGCGTGCCCTGGTGGGTTGTGCCCACCTTGGGTGCCCCCCGGACCACCTCTTTGCTCTATAAATACCCCAAAAATACCAGAGCCCTAGAACAGTCGACGAAATATTCATCCAGTCACCGCAGAGTCCAAAACCACCAGATCCAATCTAGACACCATCTCGGATGGGGTTCACCACCTCCATTGGTGCCTCTCCGATGATGCGTGAGTAGTTCTTTGTAGAACTTCGGGTCCGTAGTTAGTAGCTATATGGCTTTCTCTCTCTCACTGAATTCTCAATACAATGGTCTCTTGAAGATCCATATGATGTAACTCTTTTTATGATGTGTTTGTTGGGATCTGATGAACTTTGAATATATGATAGGTTATACCTTTTTATATCCATGAGAGTTATTTGAGTTTCTTTGATCTCTTATATGCATGATCTCTTATAGCCTCGTATTTCTTCTCCGATATTTGGGTTTTGTTTGGCCAACTTGATCTATTTGTCTTGCAATGGGAAGAGGTGCCCGGTAGTGGGTTCGATCTTACGGTGCTTGATCCCAGTGATAGAAAGGGAACCGACACGTATGTATCGTTGCTACTAAGGATAAGAAGATGGGATCTATATCTATGCAATAGATAAACGGATCTTGTCTACATCATGTCATCATTCTTATTGCATTACTCTGTTTTTCCATGAACTTAATACACTAGATGTATGCTGGATAGCGGTCGATGTGTGGAGTAATAGTAGTAGATGCAGGCAGGAGTCGCTCTACTAATCTTGGACGTGATGCCTATGTAATGATCATTGCCTAGATATCATCATAATTATTTGAAGTTCTATCAATTTCCCAATAGTAATTTGTTTACCCACCGTTTGCTATCTTTCTCGAGAGAAGCCACTAGTGAAACCTACGGCCCCCGGGTCTTCTTTCTCATATATTTGCTTGCGATCTACTTTTCCTTTGCATTTTTATTCAGATCTATTAAACCAAAAATACAAAAATACTTTGCTGCACTTTATTTTATTTACGATCTATTATTTCAATCTACTACCAATTTCTGGCATCGTTACCCAAAAGGGCTTGACAACCCCTTTAACACGTCGGGGTGTGAGGTGTTGTTATTTTTGTGCAGGTGCTGATTACGTTGTGTTTCTTGGTTCTCCTACTGGTTTGATAACCTTGGTTTCTTCACTGAGGGAAATACCTACCGTCGCTGTGCTGCATCATCCCTTCCTCTTTGGGAAAATACCGACGTAGTCCTAGCAGAAAGGAGCTTTGCTAGCACTATAGTCAGAGAGCGATCAGTAAGCGTAAAGAAATGCCTATGAATTATTCACTTGTTGTTGAACCATTTGATGTTTGGGGATTTGATTACATGGGAACTTTTCCTTCCTCTAATGGGTATACACATATTTGGGTTAATGTTGATTATGTTACTAAGTGGGTAGAAGCTATTCCAACTAGTAGTGCTGATCACAACACCTCTATTAAAATGCTTAAGGAAGTTATTTTCCCAAGGTTTGGAGTCCCTAGATATTTAATGAATGATGGTGGTTCACATTTTATTCATGGTGCTTTCCATAAAATGCTTGCCAAGTATGATGTTAACCATAGAATTGCATCATCCTATCATCCTCATTCTAGTGGTCAAGTTGAACTTAGCAATAGAGAAATAAAATTAATTTTGTAAAAGACTGTCAATAGGTCCCGGAAGAATTGGTCTAAGAAATTAGATGATGCACTTTGGGCTTATAGAACAACATATAGAAATCCCATGGGTATGTCTCCTTATAAAATGGTTTATGGAAAAGCTTGTCATTTGCCTCTTGAGTTAGAACGTAAAGCTTATTGAGCAATCAAAGAACTCAACTATGATTTCAAACTTGCCGGTGAAAAGAGGCTATTTGATATTAACTCATTAGATGAATGGAGAACGCAAGCTTATGAAAATGCCAAGTTATTTAAAGAAAAAGTTAAAAGATGGCATGATAAAAGAATCCAAAAGCGTGAGTTCAAAGTTGGAGAATATTGATGTCTACTACGCAACCTTCTTGTAGACTCATGTTGGGCCTCCAAGTGCAGAGTTTTGTAGGACAACAACAAATTTCCCGCAAGTGGATGACCTAAGGTTTATCAATCCGTGGGAGGCATAGGATGAAGATGGTCTCTCTCAAACAACCCTGCAACCAAAAAACAAAGAGTCTCTTGTGTCCCCAACACACCCAATACAATGGTAAATTGTATAGGTGCACTTGTTTGGCGAATAGATGGTGATACAAGTGCATTATGGATGGTAGATATAGGTTTTTGTAATCTGAAAATATAAAAACAGCAAGGTAACAAGTGGCAAAAGTGATCGAAAACGGTATTGCAATGCTTGGAAACAAGGCCTAGGGTTCATACTTTCACTAGTGCAAGTTCTCTCAACAATGATAACATAATTAGATCATATAACAATCCCTCAACATGCAACAAAGAGTCACTCCAAAGTCACTAATAGCAGAGAATAAACGAAGAGATTATTGTAGGGTACGGAACTACCTCAAAGTTATTCTTTCTGATCGATCTATTGGGCTATTCCTATAAGTGTCACAAACAGCCCTAGAGTTCATACTAAAATAATACCTTAAGACATACATGAACCAAACCCCTAATGTCACCTAGATACTCCAATGTCATCACAAGTATCCGCGGGTTTGATTATATGATATGCACCACACAATCTCAGATTCATCTATTCAAACTAACACAAACAACTTCAAAGAGTGCCCCAAAGTTTCTACCAGAGAGTCAAGACGAAAACATGTGCCAACCCCTATGCATAAGTTTATGAGGTCATAGAACCCGCAAGTTGATCACCAAAACATATATCAAGTAGATCACGTGAATCCCATTGTCACCACACACTACTACAGGATGGTCCAAACGCGACACTACGATCAGAGACCCTTCGACGAAACTACGTGTGATGCCATAATCGCAAACGATGGTTAAAAAAACAATCAAAAAGGTGCAAAATGTTTGCGATGACGGATGCATCAAACACGGTTCCGATTTTAGTTGCGTGTGCGATGCAGGGTATACGGTTCACTTCAATTAACTGTTTGGGATGAGGAGGAACAAAAGAAACAGGCAGCTAGATGAAGGTGTGTGCGATATACAACATATGGTTCACTAGGACGAACTGTGTGTGATTAGGCAACACAATGGAAATGCTTCAACTGACCAAGTTGTGTGTGATACGCGACAAACAGGTCCGTAATCAGAAATGTGTGCGAAGACCAATAATAACACAGATGATTGCTGCTAATAAACCATGCAATTTGCTCTATCTACAGTAGAATACATACACACACACATCCAATTACATAAGTGACTATACAGATCATTTTTACACACCTCAATAAATAATTGCATGCATTCTAAAGTAGGAGAAACGATTGTCTAGTCACCTACTTCTTGTGACGCTGCCGCCACTGCTCTGTGGCTCGATCCCTCATCTGGGGCAGGAAGAAGACACTTCCTCATGTCAACGATCCGCCTATACATCTTGTAGCTTGTGTACGGATCCATGGCCGCGTACTTGACATGTTGTTCATCCAGTCTCTCATGCCACACACTGTGCCAGGCGTTCTTGTCCTTCTTGCTCTCATTCTTCATCTTCATGTAGTAGGGGCCGATGATGGCCGAGGCGAGGTCAACCAGGGAGTTCAGTTTATTTTTGTCGCTGCCCCAGACCTTGTAATGGTGCTGGATGTTGACAAGATTCGGTCATTTCAAGTCCGAAACCTTGAGCGCTTTTAGATCGTTGGTGGTGTCCATCGTAGCAAAACTATAGTCGGAGCTGTTGATAAACCTGGAGAAACGCTCGCAAGACCTTGTGGCAAGGTGGTAGTGAAGGAAATAAGACCTAGAGGAAATAATAAAGTTATTATTTATTTCCTTATTTCATTATAAATGTTTATTATTAATGCTAGAATTGTATTAACAAGAAACTTAGTACATGTGTGAATAGATAGACAAAACATAAGTTTCCCTAGTATGCCTCTACTTGACTAGCTCGTTTATCAAAGATGGTTAAGTTTCCTGACCATAGACATGTGTTGTCATTTGATGAACGGGATCACATCATTAGGAGAATGATGTGATGGACAAGATCCATTTGTTAGCTTAGCATTATGATCGTTACAGTCTCATTGCTACTGCTTTCTTCATGACTTATACATGTTCCTTGGACTATGAGATTATGCAACTCCCGAATACCGGAGGAACACTTTGTATGCTATCAAACGTCACAATGTAAATGGGTGATTATAAAGATGCTCTACAGGTGTCTCCGAAGGTATTCGTTGGGTTGGCATAGATCGAGATTAGGATTTGTCACTCTGTGTTTCGGAGAGGTATCTCTAAGCCTTCTCGGTAATGCTCATCACTATAATCCTTGCAAGCAATGTGACTAATGAGTTAGTTGCGGGATGAAGTATTACGGAACGAGTAAAGAGACTTGCCGATAACGAGATTGAACTAGGTATGATGATACCGACGATCGAATCTCGGCCAAGTAACATACCGATGACAAAGGGAACAACATATGTTGTTATGCGGTTTTACCGATAAAGATCTTCATAGAATATGTAGGAGCCAATATGAGCATCCAGGTTCCACTATTGGTTATTGACCAGAGATGTGTCTCGGTCATGTCTACATAGTTCTCGAACCAGTAGGGTCCGCACGCTTAACGTTCGATGATGATTTGTATTATGAGTTATGTGATTTGATGAACCGAAGTTTGTTTGGAGTCCCGGATGAGATCACGAACATGACGAGGAGTCTCAAAATGGTCAAGGGGTAAAGATTCATATATTGGAAGGTTGCATCTGGACATCGGAATGGTTTCGAGTGATTCGGGCATTTTTCTGGAGTACAGGGAGGTTACCGGAACCCCCCGGGAGAAGTGGCCTTATGGGCCATAAGAGGGAAGCACACCAGACCACATGGGGCTGGTGCACCCCCCTTTGGCAGGAGGCCGATTAGGACTAGGAGAAGGGGGCTGGTACGTCTCCGTCGTATCTATAATTTTTGATTGTTCCATGCCAATATTCTTCAACTTTCATATACTTTTGGCAACTTTTTATACTATTTTTGGGACTAACATATTTATCCAGTGCCCAGTGCCAGTTCCTGTTTGTTGCATGTTTATGTTTCGCAGAAAACCAATATCAAATGGAATCCAAACGGAATAAAAACAGACGGAGAATTATTTTGGAATATTTGGGATTTTCCGGAGGAAGAATCAACGCGAAACAGTGTCCGAGGTGGCCACGTGACAGGGGGGCGTGCCCCCTACCCATGGGCGCGCCCTGGCCTCTCGTGGGCCACCCGTAGGGCAGTTGATGCCCTTCTTTTGCCGCAAGAAAGCTAATTTTATGAGAAAAATCTGGGCGAAAGATTCACCCCAATCGGAGTTACGGATCTTCGGATATTTAAGAAACGGTCAGGGGGTAGAGTCTAAGAACGCAGAAACAGAGAGATAGATCCAATATTGGAGGGGCTCTCGCCCCTCCCAAGCCATGGGAGCCAAGGACCAGAGGGGAAACCCTTCTCCCATCTAGGGAGGAGATCAAGGAAGGCGAAGAAGAAGGGGGGCTCTCTCCCCCTTGCTTCCGGTGGCGCCGGAGCGCTGTCGGGGGCCATCATCATCACCACGATCTTCACCAACAACTTCACCGCCTTCATCACCAACTCTTCCTCCCTCTATGCAGCGGTGTAACCTCTCTCTTACCCGCTGTAATCTCTACTTAAACATGGTGCTCAACGCTATATATTATTCCCCAATGATGTATGGCTATCTTATGATGTTTGAGTAGATCGGTTTCGTCCTATGGGTTAATTGATGATCGTGACTGGTTTGAGTTGCATGTTTTATTATTGGTGCTGTCCTATTGTGCCCTCCGTGTCATGCAAGCGTGAGGGATTCCCGCTGTAGAGTTTGCAATATGTTTATGATTTGCTTATGGTGGGTTGCGTGAGTGACTGAAACACAAACCCGAGTAAGTAGGTTGTCTACGTATGGGATAAAAGGGGACTTGATACTTTAATGCTATGGTTGGGTTTTACCTTAATGAATCTTTAGTAGTTGCGGACGCTTGCTATAGTTCCAATCATAAGTGCATATGATCCAAGTAGATAAAGTATGTTAGCTTATGCCTCTCCCTCAAATAGAATTGCAACAATGATTACCGGTCTAGTTATCGATTGCCTTGGCCAAATAACTTTCTCATAACAAAAAGCTCTCTACTAATATTTACTTTATTGCTTCTTTATTTAAACAGCCCCTAGCTTTTATTTACGTGTTCTTTATTGTCTTGCAAACCTATACAACAACACCTACAAAGTACTTCTAGTTTCATACTTGTTCTAGGTAAAGCGAACGTCAAGCATGCGTAGAGTTATATCGGTGGTCGATAGAACTTGAGGGAATATTTATTATACCTTTAGCTCCTCATTGGGTTCGACACTCTTACTTATCAAAAACTGTTGCGATCCCGTATACTTGCGGGTTATCAAGATCTTTTTCTGGCGCCGTTGCCGGGGAGCAATAGTGTGGGCTTGATATTCTCGTGTGTGCTTGTTTGCTTTATCACTAAGTAATTTTTATTTATTGTTCTAAGTTGTTCTCTATCTTTAGTCATGGATATGGAACGCAAAATACCAAAAACATTAGCTGTACTTGCTATTCATGAAGATGGGGTAACTCCTAAAACCCTCGATTCTCATTATGCGAAAGATATTATGTACTACTTTGATAATCCTGAGAAAGCCCCATTCAACTTTATAATGGGAGACACGTTGGATCAACGTGAATACTTTAGGGATTATCGCTCGACACAGAAAGGGAAACTATTATGAGATCAATTTTTATGTTGTGTTGGTATGCCTGGAATCTATGCTTGGGATATGATATTACTTGTTGCTCTAGGTTGGAGGCTCCACACCTCCCCTTTTCATGCAAATTTAACGATAATGAAACCTTAGCTTCCTATGCTAATGGTATATATGATTACTATGATGTGGAACAAATAGAAGAATTTGTTGCTTGTAAGGCTGCCTATGATATTGAAGCTTTGTTTGAAAAGTATGAAGCTTTTGATGATGATGGTTATAGGCCGGAAAATCTTGCTATACTTGGATATTGCTATGAAAATTATGAATACAATTACTATATTAATGCTTTTATGAAGAAAGTCAACGCTGTCCATGAAGAGACTAATATTTTGCAGGAAGCTATGGAAGAAGAAATTGATGAAATAGTGAGCTCATTGGATGAAAAAGATGATGAGGAGAGCGAAGAACAAAAGGAGGAAG
Organism: Triticum dicoccoides; assembly: GCF_002162155.2. Lineage (NCBI taxonomy): Eukaryota > Viridiplantae > Streptophyta > Magnoliopsida > Poales > Poaceae > Triticum > Triticum dicoccoides. Next base: position 614,500,452 of record NC_041383.1, read on the forward strand.
AGCGGATTAGCTACCTGTGCCCACCTTCTAATGAGAGTAACCCTCCAACTCATACATTATTTAATTCCCCTTCGTGCTTATCGAAGGATGATTGCTATGATCCCTTGAATTTGTTTGAAATATCCCTTTTTGATGATGCTTGCTATGCTTGTGGCCAAGATGCCAATATGAATTATGCTTATGGAGATGAACTTGCTATAGTTACTTATGTTAAACATGAAATTGTTGCTATTGCACCCACGCATGATAGTCCTATTATCTTTTTGAATTCTCTCAACTACACTATATCGGAGAAGTTTGTGCTTATTAAGGATTATCTTGATGGGTTGCCTTTTACCATTTCACATGATGATTTTGATGAATGTAATATGCATGTGCTTGCTGCTCCTACTTGCAATTATTATGAGAGAGGAACTTTATCTCCACATCTCTATGTTTCCAATATGATAGAATTGCAAGAAACTGTTTATACTATGCATTGGCCTTTACTTGGTGTGCATGAATTGTTCTTTTATGACATGCCGATGCATAGGAAGAGAGTTAGACTTTGTTGTTGCATGATATATGTTACTTTGTGCTCACTACTAAATTACAAATCATTTTTAATTAAAATTGGCTTTGATATACCTTGGGATCCGGGTGGATTCATTACTTGAGCACTATATGCCTAGCTTAATAGCTTTAAAGAAAGCGCTGCCAGGGAGACAACCCGGAAGTTTTAGAGAGTCATTTATTTCTGTTGTGTGCTTTCATATAGTTCAAAAACAAAAAATAAAGGGGGGAACCTAAAAACTTTTCAAAAAGGAAAGTGAAAGTGAGAGAGACAAGCATTGTTGAAGTGGGAGAGCTCCTTGAAGTTTGTTCATGCTCACGGAAACTTTGTGAATCTTGATTATAGAAACTTTTCAACAAAAATAATTATCCCCTTGTACAATTCCATTGTATTATAAAAAAATGTGCCAAGGTTTGCCTTTAGGATGTTTACAATGCTTGTTGGTTTGTACGGTGCAGGACAGAAACTTTGGCTGTACTGCGCGATTTTACATGTTTAACTGAAACGTCAATTGGTTCTGATACCTTTTGCACTGTCTTTCTATACAACTTGTTTATTTTTCCTAATTTTTGTAGAAGTTTTGGGGTACCAGAAGTATGGTGGATGTTCATATTTCTACAGACTGTTCTGTTTTTCACAGATTCTGTTTTTGATGCATAGTTTGCTTGTTTTGATGAATCTATCAATTTATATCAGTGGATTAAGCCATGGAAAAGCTATATTACAGTAGACACAATGAAAAAATAAAATATGAATTGGTTTGCAACAGTACTTAGAGTGGTGATTTGCTTTATTATACTAACGAATCTTACCGAGTTTTCTGTTGAAGTTTTGTGTGGATGTAGTGTCTAATCGAGGATGTCTTGATATGAGGAAAAGGAAGAGAGGCAAGAGCTCAAGCTTGGGGATGCCTGAGGCACCCCAAGTAAATATTCAAGGGGACTCAAGCGTCTAAGCTTGGGGATGCCCCGGAAGGCATCCCCTCTTTCTTCAACAAGTATCGGTATGTTTTCGTATTCATTTCGTTTATGCATTATGTGCAAATCTTGGAGCGTCTTTTGCATTTAGTTTTCACTTTTATTTTATACACCATGCTAGTATGAGATAATCCTTGGTTGATTTATAGAATTCTCATTGCACTTCACTTAAATCTTTTGAGTATGGCTTTGTAGAATGCTCTTTTGCTTCACTTATAATTGTTAGAGCGTGGGCACATCTTTTGTAGAAAGGACTATACTCTCTTGCTTCACTTATATCAATTTAGAGAGATGACAGGAATTGGTCTTTCACATGGTTAGCCATAAAATCCTACATAAAACTTGTAGATCGCTGAATATGATATGTTTGATTCCTTGCAATAGTTTTGCGATATAAAGGTGGTGATATTAGAGTCATGCTAGTGGGTGGTTGTGGATTGTAGAGACACTTGTGTTGAGGTTTGTGATTCCCGTAGCATGCACGTATGGTGAACCGCTTTGTGATGAAGTTGGAGCACAATTTTATTTATTGATTGTCTTCCTTATGAGTGGCGGTCGGGGATGAGCGATGGTCTTTTCCTACCAATCTATCCCCCTAGGAGCATGCGCGTAGTACTTTGTTTTCAATGGCTTGTAGATTTTTGCAATAAGTATATGATTTCTTTATGACTAATGTTGAGTCCATGGATTATACGCACTCTCACCCTTCCATCATTGCTAGCCTCTTCAGTACCGTGCATTGCCCTTTCTCACCTTGAGAGTTGGTGCAAACTTCGCCGGTGCATCCGGACCCCGTGATACGATATGCTCTATCACACATAAGCATCATTATATCTTCCTCAAAACATCCACCATACCTACCTATCATGGCATTTCCATAGCCATTCCGAGATAATATTGCCATGCAACTTCCATCATCATCATATACATGACTTGAGCATTTATTGTTATATTGCTTTGCATGATCGTAAGATAGCTAGCATGATGTTTTCATGGCTTGTCTGTTTTTTGATGTCATTGCTATGCTAGATCATTGCACATCCCGGTACACCGCTGAAAGCATTCATATAGAGTCATATCTTTGTTCTAGATATTGAGTTGTAAGTAAATAAAAGTGTGATGATCATCATTATTAGAGCATTGCCCCAATGAGGAAAGGATGATGGAGACTATGATTCCCCCACAAGTCGGGATGAGACTCCAGACTTTATGAAAAATAAAAGAGGCCAAATAAGCCCAAATAAAAAAAGAGGCCAAAGAAGCCCACCGAAAAGAAAAAAATAATAAGAAAAGAAAAAAAGGAAAAAATGAGAGAAAAAGAGAGAAGGGGCAATGTTACTATCCTTTTACCACACTTGTGCTTCAGAGTAGCACCATGTTCTTCATATAGAGAGTCTCTTGAGTTATCACTTTCATATACTAGTGGGAATTTTCATTATAGAACTTGGCTTGTATATTCCGATGATGGGCTTCCTCAAATGCCCGAGGTCTTCATGAGCAAGCAAGTTGGATGCACACCCACTTAGTTTTCAGTTTGAGCTTTCATACACTTATAGCTCTAGTGCATCCGTTGCATGGCAATCCCTACTCACACATATTGATATCTATTGATGGGCATCTCCATAGCCCGTTGATACGCCTAGTCGATGTGAGACTTTCTCCCTGTTTGCCTTCTCCACATAACCCCCACCATCATATTCTATTCCACCTATAGTGCTATGTCCATGGCTCACGCTCATGTATTGTGTGAAAGTTGAAAAAGTTTGAGATTATTAAAGTATGAAACAATTTCTTGGCTTGTCATCGGGGTTGTGCATGATTAAACACTTTGTGTGATGAAGATAGAGCAACAGCCAGACTATATGATTTTGTGGGGATAACTTTCTTCGGCCATGTTGTTTCGAAAAGACATGATTGCTTTATTGGTACGCTCGAAGTATTATTGTTTTTATGTCAAATGATAGACTATTGCTTTGAATCACTCGTGTCTTAATATTCATGCCATGATTAGACATATGATCAAGATTATGCTAGGTAGCATTCCACATCAAAAAATATCTTTTTTATCATTTACCTACTCGAGGAAAAGCAGGAATTAAGCTTGGGGATGCTGATACGTCTCCGTCCTATCTATAATTTTTGATTGTTCCATGCCAATATTCTTCAACTTTCATATACTTTTGGCAACTTTTTATACTATTTTTGGGACTAACATATTGATCCAGTGCCCAGTGCCAGTTCATGTTTGTTGCATGTTTTATGTTTCGCAGAAAACCAATATCAAACAGAATCCAACCGGGATAAAAACAGCGGGAGAATTATTTTGGAATATTTGGGATTTTCCGGAGGAAGAATCAACGCGAAGCAGTGTCTGAGGTGGCCACGAGACAGGGGGCGCGCCCCCTACCCCTGGGCGCGCCCTGGCCTCTCGTGGGCCACCCGTAAGGCAGTTAATGCCCTTCTTTTGCCGCAAGAAAGCTAATTTTATGAGAAAAATCTGGGCGAAAGATTCACCCCAATCAGAGTTACGGATCTCCGGATATTTAAGAAATGGTGAAGGGGTAGAATCTGAGAACGCAGAAACAGAGAGATAGATCCAATCTCGGAGGGGCTCTCGCCCCTCCCAAGCCATGGGAGCCAAGGACCAGAGGGGAAACCCTTCTCTCATCTAGGGAGGAGGTCAAGGAAGGAGAAGAAGAAGGGGGGCTCTCTCCCCCTTGCTTCCGATGGCGCCGGAGCGCTGCCGGGGGCCATCATCATCACCGCGATCTTCACCAACAACTTCACCGCCTTCATCACCAACTCTTCCTCCCTCTATGCAGCGGTGTAACCTCTCTCTTACCCGCTGTAATCTCTACTTAAACATGGTGCTCAACGCTATATATTATTCCCCAATGATGTATGGCTATCTTATGATGTTTGAGTAGATCGGTTTGTCCTATGGGTTAATTGATGATCGTGATTGGTTTGAGTTGCATGTTTTATTATTGGTTTTGTCCTATTGTGCCCTCCGTGTCGCGCAAGCGTGAGGGATTCCCGCTGTAGGGTTTGCAATATGTTTATGATTTGCTTATGGTGGGTTGCGTGAGTGACTGAAACACAAACCCGAGTAAGTAGGTTGTCTGCGTATGGGATAAAAGGGGACTTGATACTTTAATGCTATGGTTGGGTTTTACCTTAATGAATCTTTAGTAGTTGTGGACGCTTGCTAGAGTTCCAATCATAAGTGCATATGTTCCAAGTAGATAAAGTATGTTAGCTTATGCCTCTCCCTCAAATAGAATTGCAACAACGATTACCGGTCTAGTTATCGATTGCCTTGGACAAATAACTTTCTCATAACAAAAAGCTCTCTACTAATATTTACTTTATTGCTTCTTTATTTAAACAGCCCCTAGCTTTTATTTACGTGCTCTTTATTGTCTTGCAAACCTATCCAACAACACCTACAAAGTACTTCTAGTTTCATACCTGTTCTAGGTAAAGCGAACATCAAGCGTGTTGGGGAACGTTGCAGAAAATTAAAAAATTTCCTACGGTTTCACCAACATGCATCTATGAGTTCATCTAAGCAACGAGTCAAGGGAGTGAGTTTGCATCTACATACCACTTGTAGATCGCGTACGGAAGCGTTCGAGGGAACAGTGATGATGGAGTCGTACTCGCCGTGATTCAGATCACCGATGACCAAGTGCTGAACGGACAGCACCTCCGCGTTCAACACACGTACGATACGGGCGACGTCTCCTCCTTCTTGATCCAGCAAGGGGGAAGGAGAGGTTGAGGAAGAAGGCTCCAGCAGTAGCACGACGGCATGATGATGGTGGAGAGGCAGTACTCCGACAGGGCTTCACAGGAGGAGAGGTGTTGGGGAGGGGAGGGGCTGCACCTTGGCTTGGGTGTTCAGCCCTCCCTCACCCCTCTATTTATAGGGGAAGGGGCAAGGGGGCCGCCCCCTCTAGATGGGATCTAGAGGGGGGGCGGCGGCCAGGGAGGGGGAACTTGCCCCCCAAGCAAGGGGGGCGCCCCCTCTAGGGTTCCCCCCCCCCAACCCTAGGCGCATGGGCCCAAGGGGGGGCTCCTAGCCCTCCAGGGGCTGGCTCCTGCCCCACGCGGCCCATGTGGCCCCCCGGGAGGGGTGGCCCCTCCCGGTGGACCCCCGGAACCCTTCCGGTGGCCCCGGTACAATACCGATATGCCCCGAAACCTTCCGGTGTCCGTATGACAACTTCCCATATATAAATCTTTACCTCCGGACCATTCCGGAACTCCTCGTGACGTTCGGGATCCCATCCGGGACTCCGAACAACTTTCGGTAATCACATAAAAGTCTTCCTAATAACCCTAGCGTCGCCGAACCTTAAGTGTGTAGACCCTACGGGTTCGGGAGACATCCAGACATGACCGAGATGGCTCTCCGGTCAATAACCAACAGCGGGATCTGGATACCCATGTTGGCTCCCACATACTCCTCGATGATGTCATCGGATGAACCACGATGTCGAGGATTCAATCAACCCCGTATGCAATTCACTTTGTCAATCCGTACGTTACTTGCCCGAGACTCGATCGTCGGTATCCCAATACCTCATTCAGTCCCGTTACCGGCAAGTCACTTTACTCGTAGCGTAATGCATGATCCCGTGACCAAACACTTGGTCACTTTGAGCTCATTATGATGATGCATTACCGAGTGGGCCCAGAGATACCTCTCCGTCATACGGAGTGACAAATCCCAGTCTCAATCCGTGTCAACCCAACAGACACTTTCGGAGATACCTGTGGTGCACCTTTATAGTCACCCAATTACGTTGTGACGTTTGGTACACCCAAAGCACTCTTACGGTATCCGGGAGTTACACGATCTCATGGTCTAAGGAAGAGATACTTGACATTGAAAAAGCTCTAGCAAAACGAACTATACGATCTTGTGCTATGCTTAGGATTGGGTCTTGTCCATCACATCATTCTCCTAATGATATGATCCCGTTGTCAATGACATCTACTGTCCATAGTCAGGAAACCATGACTATCTGTTGACCAACGAGCTAGTCAACTAGAGGCTCACTAGGGACATGTTATGGTCTATGTATTCACACGTGTATTACGATTTCCGGACAATACAGTTATAGCATGAATAAAAGACAATTATCATGAATAAGGAAATATAATAATAACCCTTTTATTATTGCCTCTAGGGCATATTTCCAACAGTCTCCCACTTGCACTAGAGTCAATAATCTAGTTACATTGTGATGAATCGAACACCCATAGAGTTCTGGTGTTGATCATGTTTTGCTCGCGAGAGAGGTTTAGTCAACGGATCTGCGACATTCAGATCCGTATGTACTTTGCAAATATCTATGTCTCCATCTTGAACATTTTCACGGATGGAGTTGAAGCGACGCTTGATGTTCCTGGTCTTCTTGTGAAACCTGGGCTCCTTGGCAAGGGCAATAGCTCCAGTGTTGTCACAGAAGAGTTTGATCGGCCCCGACGCATTGGGTATGACTCCTAGGTCGGTGGTGAACTCCTTCACCCATATTGCTTCATGCGCTGCCTCCGAGGCTGCCATGTACTCCGCTTCACATGTAGATCCCGCCACGACGCTCTGCTTGCAGCTGCACCAGCTTACTGCTCCACCATTCAACATATGCACGTATCCGGTTTGTGACTTAGAGTCATCCAGATCTGTGTCGAAGCTAGCGTCGATGTAACCCTTTACGGCAAGCTCTTCGTCACCTCCATAAACGAGAAACATGTCCTTTGTCCTTTTCAGGTACTTCAGGATATTCTTGACAGCTGTCCAGTGTTCCTTGCCGGGATTACTTTGGTACCTTCCTACCAAACTTACGGCAAGGTTTACATCAGGCCTGGTACACAGCATGGCATACATAATAGATCCTATGGCTGAGGCATAGGGGATGACGCTCATCTCTTCTTTATCTTTTGCCGTGGTTGGGCATTGAGCCGAGCTCAATCTCACACCTTGCAGTACAGGCAAGAACCCTTTCTTGGACTGATCCATTTTGAACTTCTTCAAAATATTATCAAGGTATGTGCTTTGTGAAAGACCTATGAGGCATCTCGATCTATCCCTATAGATCTTGATGCCTAATATATAAGCAGCTTCTCCAAGGTCCTTCATTAAAAAACACTTATTCAAGTAGGCCTTAATGCTGTCCAAGAATTCTATATCATTTCCCATCAAAAGTATGTCATCTACATATAATATGAGAAATGCTACAGAGCTCCCACTCACTTTCTTGTAAACGCAGGCTTCTCCATAAGTCTGCATAAACCCAAACGCTTTGATCATCTCATCAAAGCGAATGTTCCAACTCCGAGATGGTTGCACCAGCCCATAAATGGATCGTTGGAGCTTGCATACTTTGTTAGCATTCTTAGGATCGACAAAACCCTCCGGCTGCATCATATACAGTTCTTCCTTAAGATGCCCGTTAAGGAATGCCGTTTTGACGTCCATCTGCCATATCTCATAATCATAGTATGCGGCAATTGCTAACATGATTCGGACGGACTTAAGCTTTGCTACGGGAGAGAAAGTCTCATCGTAGTCAATCCCTTGAACTTGCCGATAACCCTTAGCGACAAGTCGAGCTTTATAGATGGTGACATTACCATCCGCATCCGTCTTCTTCTTAAAGATCCATTTGTTTTCTATCGCTCGCTGATCATCGGGTAAGTCAGTCAAAGTCCATACTTTGTTTTCATACATGGATTCTATCTTGGATTTCATGGCTTCTAGCCATTTGTTGGAATCTGGGCCCGCCATTGCTTCTTCATAGTTCAAAGGTTCACCGTTGTCCAACAACATGATTTCCAGGACAGGGTTTCCGTACCACTCTGGTGCGGAACGTGTCCTTGTGGACCTACGAAGTTCCGTAGAAACTTGATCTGAAGAACCTTGATCATCATCATTATTTTCCTCTTCAGTTGGTGTAGGCATCACAGGAACATTTTCCTGAGTTGCACTACTATCCCGTTCAAGAGGTAGTACTTCATCGAGTTCTACTTTCCTCCCACTTAATTCTTTCGAGAGAAACTCTTTTTCCAGAAAGGATCCGTTCTTGGCAACAAAGATCTTGCCCTCGGATCTTAAGTAGAAGGTATACCCAATGGTTTCTTTAGGGTATCCTACGAAGACGCATTTTTCCGACTTGGGTTCGAGCTTTTTAGGTTGAAGTTTCTTGACATAAGCATCGCATCCCCAAACTTTTAGAAACGACAGCTTAGGTTTCTTCCCAAACCATAATTCATACGGTGTCGTCTCAACGGATTTAGACGGTGCCCTATTTAAAGTGAATGTAGCTGTCTCTAGAGCGTATCCCCAAAATGATAGCGGTAAATCGGTAAGAGACATCATAGATCGCACCATATCCAATAGAGTGCGATTACGACGTTCGGACACACCATTACGCTGAGGTGTTCCAGGCGGCGTGTGTTGTGGAACGATTCCACATTTTCTTAAGTGTGTACCAAATTCGTGACTTAAATATTCTCCTCCATGATCCGATCGTAAGAATTTTATCTTTCAGTCACGTTGATTCTCTACTTCATTCTGAAATTCCTTGAACTTTTCAAAGGTCTTAGACTTGTGTTTCATCAAGTAGACATACCCATACCTACTCAAGTCATCAGTGAGAGTGAGAACATAACGATATCCTCCGCGAGCCTCAACGCTCATTGGACCACACACATCGGTATGTATGATTTCCAACAAGTTGGTTGCTCGCTCCATTGTTCCGGAGAATGGGGTCTTGGTCATTTTGCCCATGAGGCATGGTTCGCATGTGTCAAATGATTCATAATCGAGAGACTCTAAAAGTCCATGAGCATGGAGCTTCTTCATGCGCTTGACACCAATGTGACCAAGGAGGCAGTGCCACAAGTATGTGGGACTATCGTTATCAACTTTACATCTTTTGGTATTCACGCTATGAATATGTGTAATATTACGTTCGAGATTCATTAATAATAAACCATTGACCATTGGGGCATGACCATAAAACATATCTCTCATATAAATAGAACAACCATTATTCTCGGATTTAAATGAGTAGCCATCTCGTATTAAACGAGATCCTGATACAATGTTCATGCCCAAACTTGGCACTAAATAACAATTATTGAGGTTTAAAACTAATCCTGTAGGTAAATGTAGACCTTGGAACCATTCCCGACGCGCATCGTCACCTCGTCCTTCGCCAGTCTCCGTTTATTCCGCAGCTCCTGCTGTGAGTTACAAATGTGAGCAACGGCACCGGTAACAAATACCCAGGAGTTACTACGAGTACTAGTAAGGTACACATCAATTACATGTATATCAAATATACCTTTAGTGTTGCCGGCCTTTTTATCCGCTAAGTATTTGGGGCAGTTCCGCTTCCAGTGACCCTTCCCCTTGCAATAAAAGCACTCAGTTTCAGGCTTGGGTCCATTCTTTGACTTCTTCCCGGTAACTGGCTTACCGGGCGCGGCAACATCTTTGCCGTCCTTCTTGAAGTTCTTCTTACCCTTGCCCTTCTTGAACTTAGTGGTCTTATTGACCATCAACACTTGATGTTCTTTCTTGATTTCAACCTCTGCTGACTTCAGCATTGAAAATACTTCAGGAATGGTCTTTACCATCCCCTGCATATTGTAGTTCATCACAAAGCTCTTGTAGCTTGGTGGGAGCGACTGAAGGATTCTGTCAATGACCGCCTCATCCGGGAGGTTAATGTCCAGCTGGGACAGGCGGTTGTGCAACCCAGACATTTTGAGTATATGCTCACTGACAGAACTATTTTCCTCCATCTTACAACTATAGAACTTGTCGGAGACTTCATATCTCTCGACCCGGGCATGAGCTTGGAAAACTAGTTTCAGCTCCTTGAACATCTCATATGCTCTGTGTTGCTCAAAACGCTTTTGGAGCCTCGGTTCTAAGCTGTAAAGCATGCCGCACTAAACGAGGGAGTAATCATCAGTGCGAGACTGCCAAGCATTCATAATGTCTTGGTTCTCTGGGACGGGTGCATCACCTAGCGGTCCTTCTAGGACATATTGTTTCCTGGCTGCTATGAGGATGATCCTCAGGTTCCGGACCCAGTCCAAATAGTTGCCGCCATCATCTTTCAGCTTGGTTTTCTCTAGGAATGCGTTGAAGTTCATGTTGACATGAGCGTTGGCCATTTGATCTACAAGACATATTTTGCAAAAGTTTTAGACTAAGTTCATGATAATTAAGTTCATCTAATCAAATTATTTAATGAACTCCCACTCAGATCAGACATCCCTCTAGTCATCTAAGTGTTACACGATCCGAGTCGACTAGGCCGTGTCCGATCATCACGTGAGACGGACTAGTCATCATCGGTGAACATCTCCATATTGATCGTATCTTCTATACGACTCATGTTCGACCTTTCGGTCTCTTGTGTTCCGAGGCCATGTCTGTACATGCTAGGCTCGTCAAGTTAACCCTAAGTGTTCTGCATGTGTAAATCTGTCTTACACCAGTTGTATGTGAACGTAAGGATCTATCACACCCGATCATCACGTGGTGCTTCGAAACGACGAACTTTAGCAACGGTGCACAGTTAGGGGGAACACTTTCTTGAAATTATTATAAGGGGTCATCTTATTTACTACCGTCGTTCTAAGTAAACAAGATGCATAAAACATAATAAACATCACATGCAATTATATAGTAGTGACATGATATGGCCAATATCATATAGCTCCTTCGATCTCCATCTTCGGGGCTCCATGATCATCTTCGTCACCGGCATGACACCATGATCTCCATCATCATGATCTCCATCATTGTGTCTTCATGAAGTTGTCACGCCAACGACTACTTCTACTTCTATGGCTAACGTGTTTAGCAATAAAGTAAAGTAATTTACATGGCGTTCTTCAATGACACGCAGGTCATACAAAAAATAAAGACAACTCCTATGGCTCCTGCCGGTTGTCATACTCATCGACATGCAAGTCGTGATTCCTATTACAAGAACATGATCTCATACATCACAATATATCATTCATCATTCATCACAACTTCTGGTCATATCACATCACATGACAATTGTTGCAAAAACAAGTTAGACGTCCTCTAATTGTTGTTGCATCTTTTATGTGGTTGCAATTGGGTTCTAGCAAGAACGTTTTCTTACCTACGAATAACCACAACGTGATCTTGTCAACTTCTATTTACCCTTCATAAGGACCCTTTTCATCGAATCCGCTCCAACTAAAGTGGGAGAGACAGACACCCGCCAGCCACCTTATGCAACTAGTGGATGTCAGTCGGTGGAACCGGTCTCACGTAAGCGTACGTGTAAGGTTGGTCCGGGCCGCTTCATCCCACAATACCGCTAAAGCAACATAAGACTAGTAGCGGCAAGCAAGTTGATAAGATCTACGCCCACAACAAAATTGTGTTCTACTCGTGCAATAGAGAACTACGCATAGACCTAGCTCATGATGCCACTGTTGGGGAACGTTGCAGAAAATTAAAATTTTTCCTACGGTTTCACCAAGATCCATCTATGAGTTCATCTAAGCAACGAGTCAAGGGAGTGAGTTTGCATCCACATACCACTTTTAGATCGCGTACGGAAGCGTTCGAGGGAACGGTGATGATGGAGTCGTACTCGCCATGATTCAGATCACCGATGACCAAGTGCTGAACGGATAGCACCTCCGCGTTCAACACACGTATGGTACGGGTGACGTCTCCTCCTTTTTGATCCAGCAAGGGGGAAGGAGAGGTTGAGGAAGAAGGCTATAGCAGCAGCACGACGGCGTGATGGTGGTGGAGAGGCAGTACTCCGACAGGGCTTCGCCAAGCACACAACGGAGGAGGAGAGGTGTTGGGGAGGGGAGGGGGTGCGCCTTGGCTTGGGTGTTCAGCCCTCCCCTCACCCCTCTATTTATAGGGGAAGAGGAAAGGGGGGCCGGCCCCTCTAGATGGGATCTAGAGGGGGGGCGGCGGCCAGGGAGGGGGAACTTGCCCCCCAAGCAAGGGGGCGCCCCCTCTAGGGTTCCCCGCCCCAACCCTAGGCGCATGGGCCCAAGGGGGGCGCGCCTAGCACTCCAGGGGCTGGCTCGTGCCCCACGCGGCCCATGTGGCCCCCCGGGAGGGGTGGCCCCTCCCGGTGGACCCTCGGAACCCTTCTGGTGGCCCCGGTACAATACCGATATGCCCCGAAACCTTCCGGTGTCCGTATGACAACTTCCCATATATAAATCTATACCTCCGGACCATTCCGGAACTCCTCGTGACGTCCGGGATCCCATCCGGGACTCCAAACAACTTTCGGTAATCACATACAAGTCTTCCTAATAACCCTAGCGTCGCCGAACCTTAAGTGTGTAGACCCTACGGGTTCGGGAGACATGCAGACATGACCGAGACGGCTCTCCGGTCAATAACCAACAGCGGGATCTGGATACCCATGTTGGCTCCGACATACTCCTCGATGATGTCATCGGATGAACCACGATGTCGAGGATTCAATCAACCCCGTATGCAATTCCCTTTGTCAATCGGTACGTTACTTGCCCGAGACTCGATCGTCGGTATCCCAATACCTCGTTCAGTCCCGTTACCGGCAAGTCACTTTACTCGTACCGTAATGCATGATCCCGTGACCAAACACTTGGTCACTTTGAGCTCATTATGATGATGCATTACCGAGTGGGCCCAGAGATACCTCTCCGTCATACGGAGTGACAAATCCCAGTCTCAATCCGTGTCAACCCAACGGACACTTTCGGAGATACCTGTAGTGCACCTTTATAGTCACCCAATTACGTTGTGACGTTTGGTACACCCAAAGCACTCTTACGGTATCCGGGAGTTACATGATCTCATGGTCTAAGGAAGAGATACTTGACATTGAAAAAGCTCTAGCAAAACAAACTGTACGATCTTGTGCTATGCTTAGGATTGGGTCTTGTCCATCACATCATTCTCCTAATGATGTGATCCCGTTGTCAATGACATCTAATGTCCATAGTCAGGAAACCATGACTATCTGTTGACCAACGAGCTAGTCAACTAGAGGCTCACTAGGGACATGTTATGGTCTATGTATTCACACGTGTATTACGATTTCGTGACAATACAGTTATAGCATGAATAAAAGACAATTATCATGAATAAGGAAATATAATAATAACCCTTTTAATATTGCCTCTAGGGCATATTTCCAACAAAGCGTGTGTAGAGTTGTATCGATGGTCGATAGAACTTGTGGGAATATTTATTCTACCTTTAGCTCCTTGTTGGGTTCGACACTCTTACTTATCGAAAACTATTGCAATCCCGTATACTTGTGGGTTATTAGGGGCCGGCCCTGCCTTTCCTTCTCCTTCTCCCTTCCCCCTTTCCTACTCCGTGTGGGAGGTGGAATCCTACTAGGACTAGGGAGTCCTAGTAGGACTCCACACCTTGGTGCGCCCCCCTAGGGCCGGCTGCCTCTCCCTCTCCCTCCGTTATATATCGAGGCAGGGGGCATCCCAAAGACACACAAGTTCATATTTTAGCCGTGTCCAGTGCCCCCCTCCACAAAAACACACCTCGGTCATATCGTCGTAGTGCTTAGGCGAAGCCCTGTGCCGGTAAATTCAACATCACCGTCACCATGCTGTGGTGCTGACGAAACTCCCCCTCGGTCTCAAGTCTCAACTAGATCAAGAGTTTGAGGGACGTCACCGAGCTGAACGTGTGCAGATCGCGGAGGTGTCGTGTGTTCGGTACTTGGATCGGTTGGATCGCGAAGACGTTCGAGTCAATCAACCGCGTTACTAAACGCTTCCGCTTTCGGTCTATGAGGGTACGTGGACACGCTCTCCCCGCTTGTTGCTATGCTTCTCCTAGATAGATCTTGCGTGATCGTAGGTAAATTTTTTGAAATACTACATTCCCCAATAGTGGCATCCGAGCCATGTCTATGCGTAGATGTTATATGCACGAGTAGAACACAAAGAGTTGTGGGAGATAATAGTCATACTGCTTACCAGCATGTCAAACTTTGATTCGGCGGTATTGCTGGATGAAGCGGCCTAGACCGACATTACATGAATGCGTTCATGAGACTGGTTCTACCTCCGTGCTTCGCACACAGGTGGCTAGTGGTTGTCTGTTTCTCCAGCTTTAGTTGAATTGAGTTTGACTACGCCCGGTCCTTGTTGAAGGTTAAAACAACACACTTGACAAAAAATTGTTGTGGTTTTGATGCGTAGGTAAGAACGGTTCTTACTAGAAGCCCGTAGCAGCCACGCAAAACTTGCAACAACAAAGTAGAGGATGTCTAACTTGTTTTTGCAGGGCTTGTTGTGATGTGATATGGTCAAGACGTGATGATATATAAATTGTTGTATGAGATGATCATGTTTTGTAACAGAGTTATCGGTAACTGGCAGGAGCCATATGGTTGTCGCTTTATTGTATGCAATGCAATTGCCATGTAATTGTTTTACTTTATCACTAAGCGGTAGCGATAGTCGTAGAAGCAATAGTTGGCGAGACGACAATGATGCTACGGTGAAGATCAAGGTGTCGCGCCGGTGACAATGGAGATAATGACGATGCTTCGGTGATGGAGATCATCAGCACAAGATGATGATGGCCATATCATGTCACATATTTTGATTGCATGTGATGTTTATCTTTTATGCATCTTATTTTGCTTAGTACGGCGGTAGCATTATAAGATGATCCCTTACTAAATTTCAAGGTATAAGTGTTCTCCCTAAGTATGCACCGTTGCTATAGTCCGTCATGCCGAGACACCACGTGATGATCGGGTGTGACAAGCTCTACATTCACATACAACGGGTGCAAGCCAGTTTTGCACACGCAGAATATTTGGGTTAAACTTGACGAGCCTAGCATATGTAGATATGGCCTCGGAACACTAAGATCGAAAGATCGAACGTGAATTATATAGTAGATATGATCAAGATAGTGATGTTCACCATTGAAAAACTACTCCATCTCACGTGATGATCGGACATGGTTTAGTTGATATGGATCACGTGATCATTTAGATGACTAAAGGGATGTCTATCTAAGTGGGAGTTCTTAAGTAATATGACTAATTGAACTTTAATTTATCATGAACTTAGTCCTTATAGTATTTGCATATCTATGTTGTAGATCAATAGCTCACGTATAGTTCCCCTGTTTTATTTTTTGATATGTTCCTAGAGAAAACTAAGTTGAAAGATGATAGTAGCAATGATGCGGACTAGGTCCGTGATCTGAGTATTATCCTGATTGCTGCACAGAAGAATTATGTCCTTGATGCACCGCTAGGTGACAGAACTATTGTAGGAGCAGATGCAGACGTTATGAATGTTTGACAAGCTCGGTATGATGACTACTTGATAGTTTAGTGCACCATGCTTTACAGCTTAGAACCGAGACTTCAAAAATGTTTTGAAATGTCACGGAGCATATGAGATGTTCCAAGAGCTGAAATTAGTATTTCAGACTCATGCCCGAGTCGAGAGGTATGAGACCTCTAACAAGTACTTTGCCTCCAAGATGGAGGAGAATAGCTCAGCTAGTGAGCATGTGCTCAGAATGTCTGGGTACTACAATCGCTTGAATCAAGTGGGAGTTAATCTTCTAGATAAAATAGTGATTGACAGAGTTCTCTAGTCACTATCACCAAGTTACCGGAACTTCGTGATGAACTATAATATGCAAGGGATGATGAAAACTATTCCCCGAGCTATTCACGATGCTGAAATCGGCGAAGGTAGAAATCAAGAAAAGCATCAAATGTTGATGGTTGACAAGACAACTAGTTCCAAGTAAAAGGGCAGGGGAAACAAAGGGAACTTCAAGAAGAATGGCAAGCAAGTTGCCACTCTCATGAAGAAGCCCAAAGCTAGACCCAAGCCTGAAACTGAGTGCTTCTACTGCAATGGAAATGGTCACTAGAGCGGAACTACCCCAAATACTTAGCGGATAAGAAGGATGGCAAAGTGAACAAAAGTATATATGATATACATGTTATTAATGTGTACTTTACTAGTGTTCATAGTAGCCTTTGGGTATTTGATACTGGTTCAGTTGCTATGATTAGTAACTTGAAATAGGAGTTACAAAATGAACAAAGACTAGTTGAGGGTGAGGTGACGATGTGTGTTGGAAGTGATTCCAAGGTTGATAAGATCACCATCGCACACTCCCTTACCTTCAGGATTAGTGTAGAACCTAAAATAAATGTTATTTGGTGTTTGCGTTGAGCATAATATGATTGGATCATGTTTATTGCAATACGGTTATTCATTTAAGTCAAAGAATAATTGTTATTCTGTTTACATGAATAAAACCTTCTATGGTCATACACCCAAGGTGAATGGTTGATTGAATCTCGATCGTAGTGATACACATATTCATAATGTTGATACCAAAAGATGCAAAGTTTATAATGATAGTGCAACATATGTGTGGCACTGCCGTTTAGGTCATATTGGTGTAAAGCGCATGAAGAAACTCCATGCAGATGGACTTTTGGAATCACTTGATTATGAATCATTTGATGCTTGCGAACCATGCCTCATGGGCAAGATGACTAAGACTCCGTTCTCCGGAACAATGGAGCGAGCCACTGACTTATTGGAATTAATGCATACCGATATTTGCGGTCGATGAGTGTTGAGGATCACGGCGGGTATCATTGTTTTCTGACCTTCATAGATGATTTGAGCAGATATGGGTATATCTACTTGATGAAACACAAGTGTGAAACATTTGAAAAGTTCAAAAAAATCAGAGTGAAGTGGAGAATCATCGTAACGAGAAAATAAAGTTTCTATGATCTGATCACAGAAGCGAATATTTGAGTTACGAGTTTGGCCTTCAATTAAAACAATGTGGAATAGTTTCACAAACTCATGCCACCTGGAACACCATAGCATAATGGTGTGTCCGAACATTGTAACCGTACTTCATTAGATATGATGCGATCTATGATGTCTCTTACCAATTTACCACTATTGTTTTGGGGGTATGCATTAGAGACAGCTGCATTCACGTTAAATAGGGCATCGTCTAAAAATCCGTTGAGACGACACCATATGAATGGTGGTTTAGCAAGAAACCTAAGTTGTCGTTGCTTGGGGTTGCAATGCTTATGTGAAAAAGTTTCAGCCTGATAAGCTCAAACCCAAATCGGAGAAGTGTGTCTTCATAGAATACCCAAAAGAAACTGTTGGGTACACCTTCTATCACAGATCTGAAGGCAAGATCTTTATTGCTAAGAGTGGATCCTTTCTAGAGAAGAAGTTTCTCTCTAAAGAAGTGAGTGGGAGGAAAGTAGAACTTGATGAGGTAATTGTACTTTCTCTCGGTTTGGAAAGTAGCTCATCACTGAAATCAGTTCCAGTGATGCCTACACCAATTACTGAGGAAGTTAATGATGATGATCATGAAACTTCAGATCAAGTTACTATCGAACCTCGTAGGTCAACCAGAGTATGATCTGCACCAGAGTGGTACAGTAATCCTATTCTGGAAGTCATGTTAATAGACCATGATGAACCTACAAACTATGAGGAAGCAATGACGAGTCCACATTCCCACAAATGGCTTGAGGCCATGAAATCTGAGATAGAATCCATGTATGAGAACAAAGTGTGGACTTTGATGGACTTGCACGATGATCGGCAAGCCATTGAGAATAAATGGATCTTCAAGAGGAAGACGAACGCTGATAGTAGTGTTACTATCTACAAAGCTCAACTTGTCGAAAAGGGTTTTTGACAAGTTCAAGATGTTGACTACAATGAGATTTTCTCACTCGTATCGATGCTTAAAGTATGTCTGAATCATGTTAGTAATTGCCACGTTTTATGAAATCTGACAAATGGATATCAAAACTGCATTCCTTAATGGATTTAATAAAGAAGAGTTGTATATGATACAACCAGAAGGTTTTGTCAATCCTAAAGGTGCTAAAAAAATTGCAAGCTCCAGCGATCCGTCTATGGACTGGTGCAAGCATCTCGGAGTTGGAATATACGCTTTGATAAGTTGATCAAAGCATATAGTTCTATATAGACTTGCGGTGAAGACTGTATTTACAAGAAAGTAAGTGGGAGCACTACAGCCTTTCTGATAAGTATATGTGAATGACATATTGTTGATCGGAAATGATGTAGAATTTTCTAGAAAGCATAAAGGAGTGTTTGAAAGGAGTTTTTCAAAGAAATACCTCGGTGAAGCTGCTTACATATTCGGCATCAAGATCTATAGAGATATATCAAGACGCTTGATAAGATTTTTCAATGAGTACATACCTTGACAAGATTTTTGAAGTAGTTCAAAATGGAAAAGTCAAAGAAGGAGTTCTTGCCTATATTGCAAGGTGTAAAGTTGAGTAAGACTCAAAAACACGACCACGGCAGAAAATAGAAAGAGAATGAAAGTCATTCCCTATGCCTCAACCTTAGGTTCTATAAAGTATGCTATGCTATGTACCAAACCTATTGTATACCTTGTCGTGATTTTGACAAGGGGGTACGATATTGATCCAGGAGTGGATCACTTGACAGCGGTCAAAATTATCCTTAGAAGACTAAGGAGATATTTCTCGGTAATGGAGGTGATAAAGAGTTCATCGTAAAGAGTTACGCCGATGCAAGATTTTACACCGATCCGGATGACTCTAAGTCTCAATCTGGATACATATTGAAAGTGGGAGCAATTAGCTAGAGTAGCTCCATGGAGAGCATTGTAGACATAGAAAATTTGCAAAATACATACGGCTCTGAATGTGACACACCCATTGACTAAGCTTCTCTCACAAGCAAAAACATGATCACACCTTAGTACTCTTTGGGTGTTAATCACATAGCGATGTGAACTAGATTATTCACTCTAGTAAAACCCTTTGGGTATTAGTCACATGGCGATGTAAACTATCACATGGTGATGTGAACTATTGGTGTTAAATCACATGGCGATGTGAACTAGATTATTGACTCTAGTGCAAGTGGGAGACTGAAGGAAATATGCCCTAGAGGCAATAATAAAGTTATTATTTATATTTCCTTATATCATGATAAATTTTTATTATTCATGCTAGAATTGTATTAAGAGGAAACTTAGTACATGTGTGAATACATAGACAAATCAGAGTGTCCCCAGTATGCCTCTACTTGACTAGCTCGTTAATCAAACTTGGTTATGTTTCCTGACCATAGACATGTGTTGTCATTTGATGAACGGGATCACGTCATTAGAGAATGATGTGATGGACAAGACCCATCCGTTAGCTTAGCATAATGATCGTTTAGTTTTATTGCTATTGCTTTCATCATGACTTATACATGTTCCCCTGACTATGAGATTATGCAACTCGTGAATATCGGAGGAACACCTTTTGTGCTATCAAACATCACAACGTAACTGGGTGATTATAAAGATGCTCTACAGATGTCTCTGAAGGTGTTTGTTGGGTTGGCATAGATCGAGATTAGGTATCTTTGGGCCCTCTCGGTAATGCACATCACTATAAGCCTTGCAAGCAATGTGACTAATGAGTTAGTCACGGGATGATGCATTACAGAATGAGTAAAAAGACTTGCCGATAACGATATTGAACTAGGTATGATGATACCGACAATCGAATCTCGGATAAGTAACATACCGGTGACAAAGGGAACAAGGTATGTTGTTATGCGGTGTGACCGATAAAGATCTTCGTAGAATATGTAGGAGCCAATATGAGCATCCAGGTTCCGCTATTGGTTATTGACCGAAGATGTGTCTCGGCCATGTATACATAGTTCTCGAACCCATAGGGTCCGCACGCTTCACGTTCGATGATGATTTGTCTTATGAGTTTATGTGACTTGATGACCGAAGGTTGTTCGAAGTCCCAGATGAGAACATGGACATGACGAGGAGTCTCGAAATTGTCAAGACATAAAGATTGATATATTGGACCATGTTATTCGGACACTAGAAGTGTTCCGGATAGTTTCGGATAAAAACGGAGTGCCGGAGGGGTTACCGGAACCCCCCGGGGGAACTAATGGGCCACCATGGGCCTTGTTGGAGAGAGAGGAGGCCCCCCTTAGCAGTCTGAATTGGACAAGGGAAAGGGGGGCGGCGCCCCCCTTTCCTACTCCCTCTCCCTCCCCTTCCTTCCCCCTCTCTTCCTTGTGGAGGAATCCTACTAGGACTAGTAGTCCTAGTAGGACTCCCTCTCCTTGGGCGCGCCCCAAGGGATGGCTGGCCTCCACCTCCCTCCTTTATATACAGGGGCAAGGGGCACCCTAGAACACACAAGTTGATATTTTAGCCGTGTGCGGTGCCCCCTCCACAGTTACACACCTCGGTCATATCGTTGTAGTGCTTAGGCGAAGCCCTGCGCCGGTAACTTCATCATCACCGTTACAGCGTCGTCGTGCTGACGGAACTCTCCCTCGGCCTCAACTGGATCAAGAGTTCGAGGAACGTCACTGAGCTGAACATGTGCTGATTGCGGAGGTGCTGGACGTTCGGTACTTGGATCGGTTGGATCGCGAAGACGTTCGACTACATCAACCGTGTTACTTTATGCTTCCGCTTTTGATCTACGAGGGTACGTGGACACACTCTCCCCGCTCGTTGCTATGCTTCTTCTAGATAGATCTTAAGTGATCGTCGAATTTTTTTAAATACTATGTTCCCCAACAATATAAATCCTCACGATCAGCGAGTCCTGCGTCGCATTTTCCCCTCCCTCCCTGTTGCTTATCTCGTCTGCTTCTCCCACAATCGCCAATGGCACCGGTTCGTCATCGTCGCTCAGCCACTCCACCATCATCAGAGGACAGCTCCAGCTGGGAGGCTACACCACGACGGCGGCGCAGTCCCGGCGTAGTGTAGTGCGCGTGGTGTCCCTGTTGGGTGTGTGCGGAACACCCACCACACGCTCCGCTGCCGCTGCCCGTCGACAGCTATTACCGGCCGTCGTTGCCGCCACATGATGTCTACTACACAACCTTCTTCTTGTAGATGTTGTTGGGCCTGCAAGTGCACAGGTTTGTAGGACAGTAGCAAATTTCCCTCAAGTGGATGACCTAAGGTTTATCAATCCGTAGGAGGCATAGGATGAAGATGATCTCTCTCAAAAAATCCTGCAACCAAATAACAAAGAGTCTCTTGTGTCCCCAACACACCCAATACAATGGTAAATTGTATAGGTGCACTAGTTCGGCGAAGAGATGAAGATACAAGTGCAAAATAGATAGTAGATATAGGTTTTTGTAATCTGAAATAATAAAAACAGCAAGCTAACAAGTGGTAAAAGTGAGCGTAAACGGTATTGCAATGATTGGAAACAAGGCCTAGGGTTCATACTTTCACTAGTGCAAGTTCTCTCAACAATAATAACATAGATAGATCATATAACGAGCCCTCAACATGCAACAAAGAGTCACTCCAAAGCCACTAATAGCGGAGAACAAACGTAGAGATTATGGTAGGGTACAAAACCACCTCAAAGTTATTCTTTCGGATCGATCTATAAAAGAGTTCGTAATAGAATAACACCTTAAGACACAAATCAACCAAAATCCTAATGTCACCTAGATACTCCATTGTCACCTCAAGTATCCGTGAGCATGATTATACGATATGCGTCACACAATCTCAGATTCATCCAGCCAACATAAAAGTACTTCAAAGAGTGCCCCAAAGCTACTATCAGAACGTGTGCCAACCCCTATGCATAGGTTCCCAATTTCACGAAACCCACAAGTTGATCACCAAAACATACATCAAGTGGATCGCAAGGCATACATCAAGTGTTCTCATAAAAGACTCAGTCCGATAAGATAACTTCAAAGGGGAAACTCAATTCATCACAAGAGAGTAGAGGGGGAGAAACATCATAAGATCCAACTACAATAGCAAGGCTCGAGATACATCAAGATCGTGCCATAGAGGGAACACGAGAGAGAACACGAGAGAGAGAGAGAGATCAAACACATAGCTACTGGTACATACCCTCAGCCCCGAGGGTGAACTACTCCCTCCTCGTCATGGATAGCGTCGGGATGATGAAGATGGCCTCCGGTGATGGGATCCCCCTCCGGCAGGGTGCCGGAACAGGGTCCCGATTGGTTTTTGGTGGCTAAAGAGGCTTGCGACGGTGGAACTCCCGATCTAGGTTCTGTTTTTGGAAGTTTTTGGGTATGTAGGTATATATGGGTGCAAGGGGTATGTCGGTGGAGCTACGGGGGTCCCACAAGGCAGGGGTGCGCCCAGGAGGGCTCCCCCCACCCTCGTGAGCACCTCCCGTATCTCCTGACGTGCACGCCAAGTCCATCGGGTGGCTTTCCTTCCAAAAATAACTTCTCCAGTTGATTTCGTTCCGTTTTGACTCCGTCTGATATTCCTTTTCCTCGCACACTGAAATAGGCATAAATTAGCAAATCTGGGCTGGGCCTCCGGTTAATAGGTTAGTCCCAAAAATAATATAAAAGTGGATAATAAAGCCCAATATTGCCTAAAACAGTAGATAAAGTAGCATGGAGCAATCAAAAATTATAGATACGTTGGAGACGTATAAAGCATCCCCAAGCTTAATTCCTGCTCGTCCTCAAGTAGGTAAATGATAAAAAAGAATTTTTGATGCGGAGTGATACTTTGGCATAATTTCAATGTAAATCTTCTTAATTGTGACATGAATATTCAGATCCGAAAGATTCAAGACAAAACTTCATATTGACACAAAAAATAATAATACTTCAAGCATACTAATCAAAGCAATCATGTCTTCTCAAAATAACATGGTAAAAGAAAGTTCATCCCTACAAAATCATATAGTTAGGCTATGCTTCATTTTCGTCACACAAAAATGTTCCCAACTTCTATACCCCCGATGACAAGCCAAGCAAATACTTAAATAATCTCAAACTTTTTCAACCTTCACGCAATACATGAGCGTGAGCCATGGATATAGCACTATGGGTGGAATAGAATATGATGATGGGGATTGTGTGGAGAAGACAAAAAAGGAGAAAGTCTCACATTGACGAGGCTAATCAACGGGCTATGGAGATGCCCATAAATTGATGTCAACATGAGGAGTAGGGATTGCCATGCAACGGATGCACTAGAGCATGAATGCTCAACAAAAGAAAACTAGTGGGTGTGCATCGAACTTGCTTGCTCACGAAGACCTAGGGCATTTTAGGAAGCCCATCGTAGGAATATACAAGCCAAGTTCTATAATGAAAAATTCCCACTAGTATAAAAAGGACAACTTATGAGACTCACTACATGAAGAACAAGGTGCTACTTTGAAGCACAATATATGAGACTCACTACATGAAGAACAAGGTGCTATTTTGAAGCACAAGTGTGGAAAAAGAGATAGTAGCATTGCCCTTTTTTTCTTTTTTTTGGGCCTTTATTTTTTCTTTTTGGCCTTTCTCTTCTTTTTTTTATTTGGGCAATGCTCTAATAATGATGATCATCACACTTCTATTGATTACAACACAAGGATTACAACTCGAAACTTAGAACAAGATATGACTCTATATGAATGCCTCCGGCGGTGTACCGGGATGGTGCAATGAATCAAGAGTGACATGTATGAAAAATAATGAATGGTGGCTTTGCCACAAATACAATGTCAACTACATGATCATGCAATGGCAATATGACAAAAGTAATGTATGTCATGATGATGATGATGGAAGTTGCATAGCAATATATCTCGGAATGGCTATGGAAATGCCATAATAGGTAGGTATGGTGGCTGTTTTGAGGAAGATATAAGAAGGTTTATGTGTGATAGAGCGTATCGTATCACGGGATTTGGATGCACCGGTGAAGTTTGCGCCAACTCTCAAGGTGATAAAGGGCAATGCACGGTACCGAAGAGGCTAGCAAGGGTGGAAAGGTGAGAGTGCGTATAATCCATGGACTCAAAATTAGTCAAAAGAACTCATATACTTATTGCAAAAATTTAGAAGTCATCAAAAATCAAGTACTACGCGCATGCTCCTAGGGGGGTAGATTGGTAGGAAAAGACCATCGCTCGTCCCCGACCGCCACTCATAAGGATGCACAAGCCAGGTACACTTCATGTTTCAAATTTGTTACACAACTTTAACCATACGTGCATGCTACGGGACTTGCAAACTTCAACACAAGTATTTTTCAAATTCATAATCACCCAACTGGCACGACTTTTATATTATCACCTCCATATCTCAAAACAATCATCAAGCATCAAACTTATCTTAGTATTCAATTCACTCAAAAGAAAGTTTCACATATCTTGAATACCAAGTATATTAACATTAAGCAAATTACCATGCTATTAACGACTCTCAAAATAATCTAAGTGAAGCATGAGAGATCAATAGTTTCTTTAAAACGAATCCACCACCGTGCTCTAAAAGATATAAGAGAAGCACTAGAGCAAAAATTATCAAGCTCAAAAGATATAAGTGAAGCACATAGAGTATTCTAGCAAATTCCAATTGGTGTAAGGCTCTCTCTCATTAAAGAATTTCAGATCTTGGTACTTTATTCAAACAGCAAGCAAAGCTAAAGAAAACTACAATGCAAGGATAGCACAACTCATGTGAAGAAGCAAAAACTTAGGCTCAACCGATACTAAACGATAGTTGTTGAAGAAGAAAGGTGGGATGCCTACCGGGGCATCCCCAAGCTTAGATGCTTGAGACTTCTTGAAATATTATCTTGGGGTGCCTTGGGCATCCCCAAGCTTGAGCTTTTGTGTCTCCTTAATTCCTCTTATATCATGGTTTCTCTTTTTATCAAAAGCTTCATTCACAACAAACTCAACAAGAACTCGTGAGATAGGTTAGTATAAACCAATGCAAAACCTTATCATCTTCTACTGTAACAAATCACTAACATTATTATTCAACATTTAATACTAAATGCCTCTGTATATTTAATACTCCTATTCTCAAATAGAATCATTAAACAAGCAAACATATGCAAACAATGCAAACATAACAGCAATCTGCCAAAACAGTACAGTTTGTAAAGAATGCAAGAGTAACAATACTTCCCTGACTCAAAAAATTATGAACTGAAATTCCCACTGTAATAAATTTATCAGAGATTAATATGCAAAAATATTCAACGTTATACCATTCTCTGACTTTTCTAGGGAATTTTTTCAACAGCGTTAAACTTTCTGTTTTCAAACAGCAACATGCAAACTAGCAAAATAAGCATGGCAAAGGCTATCCTTGACCTTTTTATTGAAACTAAAGATGCAAAACATTATTCTAACTAACAGCAAGGAAAAACTAACAAAATAAAATGACGCTCCAAGCAAAACACATATCATGTGGCGAATAAAAATATAGCTCCATGTAAGGTTACCGATGAACGAAGACGAAAGAGGGGATGCCATCCGGGGCATCCCCAAGCTTAGTTGCTTGGTTGTCCTTGAATATTACCTTGGGGTGCCTTGGGCATCCCCAAGATTAGGCTCTTTCCACTCCTTATTCTATAGTCCATTGAATCTTTACCCAAAACTTGAAAACTTCAACCACACAAAACTCAAAACAAAACTCGTAAGCTCCGTTAGTATAAGAAAATAAAACCACCACTTAGGTACTGTAATGAACTCATTCTAAATTCATATTGGTGTAATATCTACTGTATTCTAACATCTCTATGGTTCATACCACTTAATACTACCCATAGATGCATCAAAATAAGCAAATAACACAGTGAAAACAGAATCTGTCAAAAACAGAACAGTCTGTAATAATCTGTATAAAACGTATACTTCTGGAACCCCAACAATTCTTAAATAAATTGCTGGACCTGAGGAATTTGTATATTAATCATCTGCAAAAAGAATCAACCCAAAAGCACTCTCCAGTAAAAAATGGCAGCCATTCTCGTGTCGCTAAAGTTTGTGTTTTTTACAGCAAGATCACATAAACTTCACCCAAGTCTTCCCAAAGGTTCTACTTGGCACTTTATTGAAACAAAAGCTATAAAACATGATTACTACAGTATAATAATCATGTGGACACACAAAAACAGTAAGGGTAAATATTGGGTTGTCTCCCAACAAGCACTTTTCTTTAATGCCTTTCTAGCTAGGCATGATGATGACAATGATGCTCACATAAAAGATAAGAATTGAAACATATCGGGAGCATCATGAAGCATATGACTAGCACATTTAAGCCTAACCCACTTCCTATGCATAGGATTTTGTGATAAAACAACTTGTGGGAACAATAATCAACTAGCATAGGATGGCACAACAAGCATAGCTTCAAGAATTTAAGCACATAAAGAGGAAACTTGACATTATTGCAATTCCTACAAGCATATGTTCCTCCCTCATAATAATTTTCAGTAGCATCATGAATGAATTCAACAATGTAACCAGCACCTAAATCATTATTTTCATGATCTACAAGCATAGAAAATTTACTACTCTCCACATAAGCAAAATTCTTCTCATTCGGAATGGTGGGAGTATCATAAAAGACTTGAACACTAAAAATTGTTTCCTCATTAAAAGAGTAATGTTCAGAAAAAGGGTAATCATAATCATGACAAGTTTTTTAAATATAATCATCACTACTTTTTATAGCATAAGTTTCATCATAATAATCATCATAAGTAGCAACTTCGTTCTCATCATAATCGATTGAAACCTCTCCCAAGATAGTGGAATCACTAAATAAAGTTGAAACTCTTCAAAATCCACTTTCATCAATATTATAAGATTAAACATCCTCCAAAATAGTGGGATCACTACTTTCTAAAGTTGACACTCTTCTGAACCCACTTTCATCAATATAATCATCATAGGTAGGAGACATGCTATCATCATAACAACTTTGCATATCAAAACTTGGGATGCTAAAAATATCATATTCACTAATCGTAGCATCCCCAAGCTTGGGGCAAACATTAATTTCAGCAAATATATTCTCAAATATTTCATCCCAATCAAACATAGCTTCCCCAAGCTTGGGCCCTTTCATATCATAAGCATAATCACTCTCATCATTAAAAATATTGATAGCACCAATAGTATAGCAATTATCATCATCACAATGAGTAGTAGGAGCAACATCACTTGGGAGGGATACCTTTCTACCTTTGTTGCTCCTTATTTTCTTCTTCTTCTTCACATTAAGTGTGGGTTCAACCTTCCTCTTTGAGCTCCTTATTGATGAGATTGGTTGAATAGAAAGCTCCTCCTCGTTACCTGATTCATCATAAGAAATAATAGGAGGAGATTGGGAAGCCTCTTCCCTTTCATTAGTATTCTCATCATCTTCCATTTGCTTTCTTTTCTTTAGGTAATTGGCAATATAAGGATTTTCAATGCAATTCTCTGCACAATACATATAAATTTTCTCTAGATCAAAATCAAGAATTTTATCAAGATTAAATTTTGGAATTCCCTCAGTTATACGTTTCATTTCTTCATAACCCAAAAGAAGGCTAAGCTCTTTATGATGCTCAAGGGTAATCAAATTATCGCAATATTTGGACACGACTTGATCATGAAACAAATAGCATTGGAGCTTTAAATGACCATGTTCATTGCAAAGTTCACAAGGAGCGCGAAAAATATTGAATCTTTCAGCACATTCATCTAGCTCTTCTTGCAAAAATTTGGTTTCTATGTACTTATGCCTCTTGCAATATCTATCTTCCCTATTTGGTGCATCCTTGCAAGCCCAATGCACTCCACAAAAATTGACATGTTTATAGGAGACATTTTCATCATAACTAGTGCAATCATCATTAGCATCATGGATATTCAAAGAATTCGTACTAAAAACATGGCAATCATGCTCATCATTCAAATATTTAGTGTCAAACAATTTAGAGATTTCTTCTTCTAGCACTTGAGCACAATTATCCTTTCCATCATACTCACGAAAGATATTAAAAAGGTGAAGCGTATGAGACAAACTCAACTCCATTTTTTTGTAGTTTTCTTTTATAAACTAGACTAGTGCTAAAACAAGAAACAAAAAGATTCGATTGCAAGATCTAAAGATATACCTTCAAGCACTCACCGCACCAAAAAAAGCTTAGTGACGGAGTGTGAGTACCCTTTACCTAGCCTCCCCGGCAACGGCGCCAGAAAAGAGCTTGATGTCTACTACACAACCTTCTTCTTGTAGACGTTGTTGGGCCTGCAAGTGCACAGGTTTGTAGGACAGTAGCAAATTTCCCTCAAGTGGATGACCTAAGGTTTATCAATCCGTAGGAGGCGTAGGATGAAGATGGTCTCTCTCAAACAACCCTCCAACCAAATAACAAAGAGTCTCTTGTGTCCCCAACACACCCAATACAATAGTAAATTGTATAGGTGCACTAGTTCGGCGAAGAGATGAAGATACAAGTGCAAAATCGATAGTAGATATAGGTTTTTGTAATCTGAAATAATAAAAACAGCAAGCTAACAAGTGGTAAAAGTGAGCGTAAACGGTATTGCAATGATAGGAAACAAGGCCTAGGGTTCATACTTTCACTAGTGCAAGTTCTCTCAACAATAATAACATAGATAGATCATATAACGAGCCCTCAACATGCAACAAAGAGTCACTCCAAAGCCACTAATAGTGGAGAACAAACATAGAGATTATGGTAGGGTACGAAACTACCTCAAAGTTATTCTTTCGGATCGATCTATAAAAGAGTTCGTACTAGAATAACACCTTAAGACACAAATCAACCAAAACCCTAATGTCACCTAGATACTCCATTGTCACCTCAAGTATCCGTGGGCATGATTATATGATATGCGTCACACAATCTCAAATTCATCCAACCAACATAAAAGTACTTCAAAGAGTGCCCCAAAGCTACTACCGAAGAGTCAAGAACGTGTGACAACCCCTATGCATAGGTTCCCAATGTCACGAAACCCGCAAGTTGATCACCAGAACATACATCAAGTGGATCGCAAGACATACATCAAGTGTTCTCATAAAAGACTCAATCTGATAAGATAACTTCAAAGGGGAAACTCAATTCATCACAAGAGAGTAGATGGGGAGAACCATCATAAGATCCAACTACAATAGCAAGGCTCGGGATACATCAAGATCGTGCCATAGAGGGAACACGAGAGAGAACACAAGAGAGAGAGAGAGAGATCAAACATATAGCTACTAGTAAATACCCTCAGCCCCGAGGGTGAACTACTCCCTCCTCGTCATGGATAGCGTCGGGATGATGAAGATGGCCTCCGGTGATGGGATCCCCCTCTGGCAGGGTGCCGGAACAGGGTCCCGATTGGTTTTTGGTGGCTACCGAGGCTTGCGGCGGCGGAACTCCCGATCTAGGTTCTGTTTTTGGAAGTTTTGGGGTACGTAGGTATATATGGGTGCAAGGGGTACGTCGGTGGAGCTACGGGGGTCCCACGAGGCAGGGGGCGCGCTCAGGGGGGCGCCCCCCACCCTCGTGAGCACCTCCCGTATCTCCTGACGTGCACTCCAAGTCCATCGGGTGGCTTTCCTTCCAAAAATAACTTTTCCAGTTGATTTCGTTCCGTTTTGACTCCGTCTGATATTCCTTTTCCTCGAAACACTGAAATAGGCATAAAACAGCAAATCTGGGCTGGGCCTCCGGTTAATAGGTTAGTCCCAAAAATAATATAAAAGTGGATAATAAAGCCCAATATTGCCTAAAATAGTAGATAAAGTAGCATGGAGCAATCAAAAATTATAGATACGTTGGAGACGTATCACCACACCACCGTCGAAAGCCAGGGCCATCGCCCGCTCCGCCGCCGCGGCC
Source organism: Triticum dicoccoides (assembly GCF_002162155.2). NCBI lineage: Eukaryota > Viridiplantae > Streptophyta > Magnoliopsida > Poales > Poaceae > Triticum > Triticum dicoccoides. The sequence goes on from NC_041383.1 coordinate 614,530,795, forward strand.
CGAAGGTGGGACGTGGCCGTCGTGTCCGACACCCCACTGCTGGCCATCATGGCCATCACCCGCTCCACCACCGTGGCCTGAAGGCGGGAGGTAGTGGTCGTGGCCGCCACCCCATAATTGGACGCCATGGCCGCCAGCCCACTGTCGACCGCCGGCTTCATCACTCGCTCCGCCATCACCGCCCGAAGGCAGGAGGCGGAGGTGGCTGCCCGCACGTGCGTCAGCGACCTTGCACGCTACACCGAGTTCCTGCAAGAGGAGGAGGAGCGCCTCGTCGAGCACTCAAAGAGCCTTACCGCCGCCGTGGCCGCGGCACACGCCGCCTTAGAGGCGAGGAATCAGGAGATCTACGAGGAGAACCACTGCTTCGAGAGGGGTCGCCTGGAGCAGCAGAGGGCGTTCAAGGTGAGCATCACTGAAGCTGCAGCAGCGGGATGCACCGTATTGCGGTTACCCAGCTTGTCGGTAGGCTCCTCCTCCTCTGCCTCTTACTGAGTGCGCTCGGCAGAGGAGAGGCAGTCGGAAGTAGTACAAAGCCCCTCCACAGTAGTAGTAGTAGTAGTAGTAGTAGTAGTAGTAGTAGTAGTAGTAGTAGTAGTAGTATTTAGGGGCTATTTTGTTCAGTTCATCTGACTATAGATGTGGTGGAACTGTATAACATACTTAAAATTAGCTAGTATATATAGTTGAACTAGCTATTTCAGTACATGGTTGGCAACAATTGGGGAAAAGTTTGGTTGGTTCAGCTGTCGAGTTGAACTGTTTGTATAAATTAAGAACGACTGTTTAATCTATGAATGAAATCTATGCTTAATTACTGAATTTTAGTTGCAAAAATTAGATACTGCTAGTGGTTTTTAGCTTCATATTTTGACAAATCGTAGTGTTACAAGGCTGACAAATTGTAATGTTACTAGATCAACAATTTCAATCTTTCCAGTTTGACAAATGGTAACGTACGCAAATTGTTTGTAAGTGGTTGCACACGGGTCATCCAAAAGAACCGTTTGCGTTGAAGAGATGCACAAATCCTGCTCTCACTTTGCATACGGGTATTCTATCTAAAACGTTTGCGATCAAGTGCTGCACAAATCCTGCTCAGCACATTTTCCCTTGGCTTCCTGGGGAAGCTGTCGGTTTTCATACGGGTGTTCTAACTAAAACGTTTGCGATGAGTGTTTTATTTTTAAAAACCATTGACATTTTTTTTCAAAAGAAAATCGTTTGATAAGTTTGTACATTAAGAGAGAGAAACGCAAGTTCGGTCAAACCATATCTTTCATTCAGTCATACTACGAATTTATATTCATATGGTCGAGATACAGTATTAAACCCAAGAAAAAACTATTTCCAGCGGTGGCGGAAGCGGTGTGCTGTGCTGTTGTTGTCGTTGTAGTCCTCCGGGACGCCGTTGTTGAATTCTTCAATGCAGCACAGAATGTTCTTCACATGTAAATCAAACATCATGTCCTCACACGATCTCCGGGAGGGGCACGGGAGGACGACAGCTGACGGCGCTGAGAGGTAGCGGTCGACGGCGGCGTCCCATGCCGCTGAGGGGGTGCGAGCACGGGCACGGGCTCGGCGGGTGTAGCCAAACGCATGGGCACCGGCTCTGCAGTGGGTGGAGGGGCGCGCACGGGCATGGGCACGGGAGCTGGCGCTGGCATGTACACGAGCTCGCACGGGTCTGCGGAGACCTCGCTGACGCCCGCGGCTTCCAGCTCTGCGATAGTACTCGGCGACCAGCTCGTCAATGCTACAGGGATGGTCACTTGCGCGAGGATGGGAGCTGGGATGGGAGCGGGGGTAGCAACCGCCGCTGCTAGCTCGTTCTGGGCCATGTCCATGAGGCCCCGTTCCACCTTATTTTCTATCTCCTCCGGCACAGAGGTGACTACACCAAACTTGAAGACTAGTGGCATATGATCCTTCTGCGTCATGGCGTTGGTGGAGGTCTGCGGGAGGGAGGGGAATGGGAGGCGAACAGTAAGGACGCTCGTATTAAGCAGCGGCTTGGGCGCCATTAATGAAGAGGAAGGCGAGCGGTCATGGAAGTCAAAGGGCTCGCTTCCCAGTGAGCATGTGCATTGTACAACTCGCACGCTTTCTTGTGAGCCTGCGCATTGGAGGACAGCTTGCATGCCTCCCGGTCAGCCTACGCACCGGACTGCGCTCGCACGCCTCCCGTTCAGTCAAGGTCAAGCAGTTGTCCGCATGGCACCTCCTATAGCCATTAAAACCAAGACATGTGGCGTCACGTGAATGGTTAACAGAACACACAAGGTTTGAATTATACAAACATTTGAGATATTAAAGTGGCAGCTATTTTTTCAAAATGCCTTTGTTGGCTGTTATACGAGTGCACCTTCTCTCAAAATGGACACGTAAAATACCACAGCATGTCGGGTGCCATTCCATGATAGCATGCCAAGTTTCATGAATTTCAGACGAGTTTTGGATTTACTAGAATTTAGAAACAAAGTATCCCAACGTTTTGCCGGCGATCAACGGTGCCCTATTGTTTGAAATTCATCCCATTTCTTGCATGGGACCTAAGCATGCACCCAAGGACAAATATTTGATTTTTCAACCAATTTATATGCACATGTGCATGTAGTTCAAATTTGAATTATGCATATAAATGCATTGAAAACTCAGTTAATGCATAAAAATTTCCAAACGAACCCCAAAAAATCACCACAATTGACACAACACTCCTATTGTTCTATATTGACACGAGATATTTTTTGAAAGCAATAAGAGGCAATGGATATTGTTTCGTCCCCAAAGGTGGGACGTTCCCTACCGAAACCATCATGCTTGTTGTGAGAAGCTCTGGTTTGAGAGAAGCATATACCCAAACCTGCCCCAAATGGGACAAAAAATTTACCACAACATGTTGATGCTGCTCCATGATAGCATGCCAAGTTTCATGAATTTCAGATGAGTTTTGGATTTACTAGAATTTAAAAATCAGGTATCTCAATGTTTACGGCCAAGTGACGGTGGCAGGGTGTTTGACATTAATTCCCATTTCTTGCATGGGACCTAAGCACGCAACCAATGACATAGATTTGATTTTTTCAACCAATTTATATGCATTAGAGCATGTGCATGTAGTTCAAATTTGAATTATGCACATGAATGCATTGAAAACTTAGTTAATGCATAAAAATGTCCATACGAACCCCGAAAAATCACAAAAATTGACAGAACACTCATGTTGTTCTACGTTGACACGAGAAATTTTTTTGAAAGCAATAAGAGGCGATGGATATCGTTTTGTCCCCAAAGGTGGGACGTTCCTACCGAAATCATCATGCTTGTTGTGACAAGCTCTGGTTTGTGAGAAGCATATACCCAAACCTGCCCCAGATGGGACAAAAACATTACCATGGCATGTTGATGCCGCTCCATGCTAGCATGCCAACTTTCATGAATTTCACACGAGTTTTGGATTTACTAGAATTTAAAAACAAGGTATCTCAATGTTCGCGGCCGAGTGACGGTGGCTGGGTGTTTGACATTCATTCCCATTTCTTACATGGGACCTAAGCATGTAACCAAGGACACATATTTGTATTTTCAACCAATTTATATGCATTAGAGCATGTGCATGTAGTTTAAATTTGAATTATGCACATGAATGCATTGAAAACTCAATTAATGCATAAAAATGTCCAAACGAACCTCGAAAAATCCCAAAAACTCACACAACACTCATGTTGCTCTACATTGACACGAGAAATTTTTTGAAAGCGATAAGAGGCAATGGATATCGTTTCGTCCTCAAAGGTGAAACGTTCCCTACTGAAACCATCAGGCTTGTTGTGAGAAGCTCTGGTTTGTGAGAAGCATATCCCCGAACCTGCCCCAAATGGGACAAAAAAATTACCACGACATGTTGATGCCGCTCCATGACAGCATGCGAAGTTTCATGAACTTGAAACGAGTTTTGGATTTACTAGAATTTAAAAACCAGGTATCTCAATGTTTGTGGCCGAGTGACGGTGGCAGGGTGTGTTTGACATTTATTCACATTTCTTGCATGGGACCTAAGCATGCAACCAAGGACACATATTTGAATTTTCAACTAATTTATATGCATTAGAGCATGTGCTTGTAGTTCAAATTTGAATTATGCACATGAATGCATAGAAAACTCAGTTAATATATAAAAATGTCCAAGCAAACCCCGAAAAATCCTCAAAATTGACACAACACTCTTGTTGTTCTATATTGACAGTAGGAAAAATTGAAATTGAGAAGAGGCAACAGATATCATTTCATCCAGAAAGGTGAAACTTTCCCTACCGAAAACATCACACATGTTGTGAGAAGCGCTTGTTTATGAGAAGATTATATCCAAACCTGCCCCAAATGGGACAAAAAAATTATCACGGCATGTTGATGCCGCTCCATGATAGCATGCCAAGTTTCATGAATTTCGGACGAATTTTGAATTTAGTAAAATTATAAAAGCAAGTACGTCGACGTTTCCCGGAGAGCCGCGGTGCCGTGGTGTTGGAATTTCATCCCCATTTCCTGCATGAGACATAAGCATAAACCCATGCATACATATATGATTTTACAACCCATGTTGGTGCACCGGAGCATGTGCATGTAGTTTAATTTTGAATTGTGCACCTGAAATGGCTAGAAAACCAATTTAATGTGTAAAATGTTCAAACGAACCCTGAATAATTCCAATTCTTTTACGACACACATATAGTTGCATGTTCACTACAGATAAATGGTCTAGCAATTCAAACACCGTCCATTGCCGTTGTGACCCCATTATGTAATTCAAATCAAGATGAAAAATCAAGTAGATCCCACACAGTTTATTATCACCAACCATGTGAGATGCAGCACAAAATATGCTGGAGCACCATCGGTGTATAGTACGCCTATGGCTTACACGAGAAGGTGCGTCGCTACAGTCCACAGCTGGCATCTCAAGCACGCTAGCTCCCTCCCCAAATATCATTTCATTGTTCAATCGTTGCCGGGGCACGTGGACCCGCGTCGTGAGGGCAACTTCGGTGGCCCTCTCCAGCGGCCATAGCCGCCATGCGCGTGCTAACAAGGTGCATGAGCGCGGCCGCAATCTGTGATCAGGCGGCCAAGGCAGCCCAAACAACCGTTGTTGCTTCTCAGGTGGCGGCAGCAACATTTGCCTCGGGGATAGCAACTGGCGAGAGCGGCACAACAGCTGTCCATTCTGCAGTGGTGGCCTTAGCCCTGATGGAGGCCGCCCATGACAATGTAGAGGCCGCCAACGCCCAGCTCGTGGCGGTCACCACACAAATCGAATGAAGCTTCTCTGACAACGGTCGGCAAACCACGGCCGAAGAATTGGCAACCGCCGAGAGTGTTCGAGCAGTCGTCCATTCCTCCGCCACATACCTTGCGACAACGGAGCCCGTCCAAGCCCAGATCGCGGCCGCCGACACCCAGCTCGTGGCGGCCTTTTCCAAAGAGATGGCAGACACGCATGGCAAGATGCTTGTCGAGTATGGTGTGATGGATGCCATGGAGCCCCTTCCTCAGGAGGCCGTTGGGCGCGAGCTGGACATGGAGGCGGGGGCAGAGATCGACGAGCACCAGCCGTAGTAGTATTCTTTGTTTTGTTTAATTAAGAACGTCGTCTTTAATTTGTTAGAGTAATATTTAGGTCAGCTAATTCTGTTTAATTGTTGAACTTGCTCGATTAAGAAGTGCGGGTGTGTTGTAGTCTCCTTTGTGTACCCAAATTATGCAATAACGTGGATGACCACTGTAACCAGGGAAATTCGAACCAATATTTTTGACGTTCAAACTCATCACACACAGGTTAAGCTGTCTGATTCATTTGTGATGTTCACATATCGTACACAGTTCTGAATAAGGGACCGTGTCTGATGACACTTTGCACGCTAGTTTTTTCACTGAAGCGATTCCAAATTTTCGGCTTCTGCGAAAATATCTACCTCCCCGCCCCCTTTCCCTTACCAAAAGCCACATTTCCCCTGTTTTCGCCTTCCTTTCCAAGTTAAAACCTTCACTCATTGCTTGCAGCGCCGCCTCCTCACCGGCGGCCCTCCTTCACGCTGCTCGGCCTCGTCTATCCTGGCATGTAATCCACGCCCGACCCCCATCCTCCTCCTCCTTCCACATCCCACATGCCCCGACCGTCGGCGCGACACCTTCCATCCAAATCACTGACCCCTCCACCAAATAAGCGCCGCCCTAAGTCATGGTGCACGCAGTAGCCAGGATCTCAAGAAGCATTTGGCAGCGGAGAAGCAAATCGCGGCCGCACGGGCGGATGAGGTCGCGATGGCTGCCATTCATGCCGACCCCCAGATCTTGGAGGAGCACCTTGCCATTGGGTAGCTACGCCAGTTAAGCATGCTCGGTTTACCTGTTGCGTGTGCTGCTCATGCCTTTCCTTCACAAATTCTAGTGAATTGTGCTATCTAATTTTACCATGCAATATGTTGCTTTAGTGTATATGTTCTATATGTCGTGCAATGTGGTGCTCACTTATTAACTAATTTGTCAATTAGTTGTCGTCTTCAGTTATTTGTTTGGTTCAATTCTGCAAATGTGATGTTCCATTCTCCAGGCTGCAATTTCGTATTGTCTTCCATGTGAGAAATAAATCAAATTTATCTTTACAAATACATGAGAAACAAATACAATTGCTATATTAGTAGTTGGGAGAAACATCAAATAGAAATTATTTTGGGCCAAAAATTCCGAAAAAAATTCTGCACATGGTAGTACTTGTGTGGTGTTGATCTGTAAAGTTTCAAGTTCAAATGTTCTCTTATTTGGGAGAAACACCAAATAGAAATTTGGATGCACGAACTTTGATGCAAAAATGAACGGTGATGATAGAGGGTACACTAGTATGGTATGGTAGTACAATCAAAACTTATCTTTTTTCATGATAGAGGGTTCAAGTCCTAGATTTGGCATTGATGGTCGCATTTTTTTTGGGTATTACAGGCTCTTCGACGATATGCGTTCATTGGAAGGAGACATTTTCATTGACTACAAAGACGTGTGTGATGATTTCGTCAATCTCAAAATAAATCTGCGTTTGTACTGTATTATTTTTGGACGCGACTAACTTCTAGTCACTATATCTCGGTGCAATCTTGCATGCACTCTGTTTGCATGGAGCGCACATATTGAAAATTAACAATGCATCCATGTAGATAAAAGAAAAGATGATGTCATCAAGGATTCCATTAGAAACGAAATTTCAAAATGTTTTGTAGCTCAAACCGTTGGTCCGATTAAAAAATCGTTTTCACCTAAAAGATTCGCCGCGACGAGACCTCCGAAACTAGATCCCATGTTGGTATCTTTCGATGGCTTTTTTGGGGTCAAAAGTTATCAGACTTAGGCTAAATAAGTTATCACCTATGTTATACACCAGTTAGTCAGTTACCATCATGTTTACATGGAAATTACCGGGGCATAAAAATGGCTCCTCCAACATTCTCTCCATATGCCAATGCAATAGAGCATAGGAAACCTGATGCCATTGTAAATTTTCGCTATTTCAAAAATGTAAAAAAAAATGTTTTATAGCTCAAACTATCGTTTTTGATTGAAAAATCGTTTTCAGATCAAAAATCCATCGCGATGAGAACTTCGAAACTAGATCTCATGTTAACATGTTTTGATCACTTTTTTGGTCAGAAGTTACCGTAAAGTTATCAGTTATGTTATATGTATATTAACATGTTATTTATATAGAAGTGACAGAGATGTGTTTTCAACTACTTCTTTCCCCTGGGTCAAATTTACTGTGATATTTATACCTAAATTATCAGCTCCGGATGCATACATTATCGTGCTATTTGCACAGAAGTAACCGGGGTATGTTTCAATTAATTTTTATTCGGTCTTAAGTTACCGAGTTGTTTATACCTAAGTTATCAGGTCTATGATGTGTGAGTTACCATGTTATTGACAAAAAATGTTATTGGAGGTACATTTCATCAACAACCCTCCCTCACCCCTCACCACCATCGCGAAAGTTATCAGGACTGGGCCACATAAGTTATCAGGTCTGCAATGTGTGAGTTGTCATGTTATTCACACAAAAAGTTAC
>NC_041383.1:614539324-614546269 GCF_002162155.2 Triticum dicoccoides
TGGTCAACAAATTTAACAAAGACTGAGGTACATTAGTTATCAGGTCTACGATATGTGAGTTACCGTACTATTCACAAAGTTACCGAGGGTATATTTTCTAGTGGACTATGTTTTCAATAACTTTTTCCAGGGTAAAATTACATGGTGTTTGTACCAAAATTATTAGGTCTGTTGTATGTATGTTATCATGCTATTTACGTAGATGTTATCGAGGTGTGTTTTAACAACTTTTTCTGGGATCAAAAGTTACTGTGATGTTTGTACTTAAGTCATCTAGTCTATGATGCGTATATTATCATGCTATTTTCGTGCCAAGTCAAGAACTTTTCTTGTTTGGGTCAAAGGTATCATTGTGTTTGCACGTAAGTTATCAGACATGTGGTGCGTAAATTACCGTGATATTTATACAGAAATTACCGACGGCAAGTTTCAACAACAAAAATTCTTGTATCCAAGTAAAATTTACATGTATCCAAGTAAAAGTTTAGTTGGAACAAATACTTATGCACTTGCTAGCGGAGTTGGTTAGTCTTGTATGGATAGAATGGAGAGCGTAAGAGTTCGATTCCTCTATGACATTCGCATAATTTTTGACTTGGCACAAAAATAACAGGCTTTAAATGGCAGTACTAGTTAGGAGCTCATTAAACACGCCAATTAAGGAGGATTAAATCGTGCTAATGAATGGTAAGGACGAAAACTCGGGTCCATTAAGAGATCATTAAGATACGGGAGAATTAAATTATGCTAATTAACGCCCAGGAGAATAAACCGGGTCAATCAAGAGATTCGAACAATTAAATCCCGCTAATTAAGGCGATGCGGAAACGGGAATCCGATTTTTTTTCCTTTTTCTGGCGGCTTCATACCAGTGGCGCTAAGAGTCTTTTTTTTTTCCTTCAAAATTCGAAAGGTGCACTTCCGTTTGTATTCAGTGAAGGATTCAGCCGGTGAGCCGGACAAAAATCTTAGAGCCAAGCATCGCGGCCTCGAGGGTTGACAGCACCTGCACACAATATAAAACACGGCCCAAGGCCACCCTCCGTATTCGTGCGAAGCAGAAATCCAGATCAAGGGAGGTACACTGTAGCTTCAACATGGAAGGCTACTCGCAGGTGCCATACGCATCCCTCTGTGGCCTCGCCGTCGTCGTAGCAGGGTGGCTCGCGCACTGCGTGTACAAGTGGACGAACCCGGCGTGCAGCACCGGGAGGCTCCCTCCGGGATCCATGGGCCTCCCTCTGGTCGGCGAGACCTTCCAGTTCTTCAAGCCAAGCCCATCCCTCGACGTGCCGGTCTTCTACAAGGAAAGGCTGAAAAGGTAATCAAGCTAAGCAAACGATGGTCATTATCAATTTATCATATCACACTCGGATTAGTTTAAGCAGCAGTGGATTAATAAAGAGAAGGATTCCGTGCAACCGAGTGTAGGTACGGGCCGGTGTTCAAGACGAGCCTGGTGGGGCAGCCGGTGGTGGTGTCCATGGACGCGGAGGTGAACCGCTTCATCTTCCAGCAGGAGGGCAAGCTGTTCCGGAGCTGGTACCCGGACACCACCAACAACATCTTCGGCAAGGAGAGCATCGCCTCCTACGACGGCTCCTTCCACAAGTACATCCGCAGCTTCGCGTCCAGGCTCTTCGGCCTGGAGAGCCTCAGGGACGTGCTCCTCGCCGAGATGGATCGCAACGTGACGCAGAGCCTCGCGGCGTGGGCCGCGGAGCCTGCCATCGAGGTCAAGGACGCCGTGGCCAACGTAAGTATCACTATGTAATCAGAATATACAAGAGTGCGTGGTTACTTTAGTGCTACGTGTATATTTCTGCGCCTTGTACTTTAGAATGGGGGAATATTTTTGCGCCTTGTATTTTAGAATGGGGGAATATTTTTGCGCCTTGTCTATTTTTGCCATTTGCCTACCTTCCATGCAGATGGTCTTTGACCTCACGGCCAAGAAGCTGATTGGGTTCGGTCCCGAGAAGTCGAGGAAACTCAGGAAGAACTTCGATGCCTTCTTCCAGGGGTTGGTCTCCTTCCCGCTGTATTTCCCTGGGACAACATTCTACAGATGCATACAGGTATAAAATGTTCTGTACTTATCTCTTCTCTATCTCTATTTTTTTAATCTTACCTAATAATAAAGCAAATTGGGTTTCCTTCGTCCGTCATGGCATTTTTTCAGAAAAGTTCTCCTATTTCAAAGAATTCAACCCGCAGTCTTGTTTTAAGTTAAAACGAAGCGTTATTTTCGTATTTTACACAAAAGTCCCTGTCTTTTCTTGAAATCAACCCGCCGTCCGGATTTAAGTAACACCCGAACCGTTATTTTACATTTTTCGAAAAACCCCTTGATGTTTTAGGTAATTCATCCGCGGATCATATTTAAGTCAAACAAATGCTTTTTAAAATCATTCATATCTTTTAAACCGTAACTCCGATTTGAACATGTTATATATGAAATTTGATTAGAAAAATATGTAGAATATGAATATGAGATTATTTTTACCTGTTAAGTATTTTTAAATATTATTTTGGAATATATTTGAGTCAAACCAAATGATTTTCTAAATTATTTGTATCTTTTAAACCATAAATTTGATTTTAACATATTATATATGTAATTTTATTAGAAAAATGTGTGGAATCTAAATATGATGTTAATTTTACCTGTTAAATATTTTTAAAATATTGTTTTGGGAGCAAACTTATAATTTATAGCGCAAGATCCGTTTTTTTCATACCGGCGGCGATCCGGATTGCAAAAAATACCTCACTATAACCATATACGGAAAAGAAAACATCGATAACTACACGTGCATACCTCTGAAAAATGTCACAAGGGAAAACAACAAATTTTTCATCGCGAGAGTGAGAGAAAGCGAGCGAGGGAGAGAGGAGGGGGGGAGAGGGAGAGGGGGGAGAGAGGGAGAGAGAGACGCCTTAGGATTAACCATATTCAACACACGTTTTTTGTTGTTTTGTGTGAACACCGAGACCATCGCCGACGAGGGTGAGAAGGAGGATAAGCGGCAACACAAATATAATGCCTCGCAAAAATAAAGGAGATGGACCTATTGTGATCTTGAGTGATGGTTGTTCAGTTAAGAGTGTGTATTATGTTTTCTCTCCCGTTGCAACGCACGGGCTCATTTGCTAGTTAATATTAAAGGGAGGATTGTTTATCCACCTTCTTTGGTCCAATCAATTGTTTTATATGTCGCCCTATTTTTTTTCCTTCGTACGTGCCCAGCCCGCCCACACGTCGTCCTGTTTTTCCCCTCTCCGTATGCACCGTGCCAACCCGCAAAAAATAAAGTTCCTCGTGGGCCTCGAATCCAGCTCATGAGGAATTAGTCCGCCCACACAAACCAATCTACCTACCTATCGTGTTGTTTGAGAAAGAAAAAGAGAATATCCTTTTATATGGGTTAAACAAATTTTGTTAAAAAATATTCAATGAAGGAAACGAGTTAAATGGAGGAGTAAGTTCCGCTGTTATGAGCATAGAAGGAAAGAAGAAAAAATAGGGAATAAATTTCATCCTTATGATGAGGCGGAAAGGGAAAGAATTAAAGGAAAGAATAAAAGATGAAATAAATTTCATCCTTTATGATAAGGCAGGAAGGGAATGAATTAAAGGAAAGAATGAAAGAAGGAATAAATAAATTTCCCTATTATATACGAGGCATGAAGAAAGGAATTAAAGAAGAAAGAAGTTTCGCAAGGAAAGAATAAAAGAAAGAATAAATTTTGCTATAATTATATGAGGCATGAGGAAGGAATTAAAGAGGAAATGAAATTCGCTGGGAACTAAAATAAGAAAAAAAATCACTGTTAAGAAATTAACAAAATGAAATAAATTCCGTTGTGGACTGATTATATATATCATCGGCTGTGCGTGCATAAAAGAAGTCCCATTGTGACTCACCCTAGGAATATATGGGGTCACCTAATTACATCAAAAAAATACTCGTGGAGGAGCTTGTCAAAAGTGACCATGTTACTTTTGAATCTCCTAATGATGTTGTTTTTGTTGAATCTCATACGATGTACGTGAGAGCTGACAATAGGTATATGTCACTCTACCTTCTACTATTATAGGTGATCCAGTCACTTCCCAATTATGAATTTATTTGCAAGTTTTGCGGCAGTGGAGGCAAAAGAATGAAGTCACCCCAAATCATTGCACTAGTGCTTTGTATAGTGGAAGGTCACGCACGCATTGGCAAGGGTTGAGCCATATTCGATTTATTTTTGGGATTTAAGGCAGAACAAATCCAAATAGTTGAATTGGACCTGCTCAAATACCAAATCACGGTTTGGAGCTCGAATACAGACATCCAAATGCATGGTTCGATGGCATGGCAGAACAACACAAGATGGTTCACTGCCAGAAACATGCCCAAGTTCATGTTAGAGATGAAGAAGGTGGACGGTGGCGACAGTGAAGTGTATGCGATCTAAGTTGAATCAATAAGTTGATGACCACACACCTTAATTTAATTTTTTATTAATAATTATTATTATGAGCGCTCAATAAAGAAATGCATCGCCTGGTATATTAAGACATGATTGGTGTTCAACCACATGAACATGTATATGCGGTTGCAGCATACAAAGAATTACAAGCTGATGCGCGTAGGGGCTCGAGAAATAGGCATGATGAGTGTGATGACCAAGATCATGGCCTTTGGACTGATCACATTGGATGAAATAGGTGCGCAAGTGATCATCATGGAAGATGATGACGAGAGGAGAAGTGACAACACAGATGACTCGCTACGGGTGTGAGAGAGTTTGTTTCTCCCGTTGCAACGCATGTGCATTTGTGTATTTGTGCTAGTACTATATACACATGATCAAACAGAACGCACGAGTGTTTTTTTTTAAGGATGACCCCCGGCCTCTGCATCTGGAAGATGCATGCAGTACATGATGCAAATAAAGTTAAGCTTAACACAATCTTTTGTCATGATGCTTCTGTAGGGAAGGAAAAACGTGCAGAAGGTGCTCAAGGACCTACTGAAAGAAAGGCTCAGCGCACCTGAAAAGCGACACGGTGATTTCCTTGATGAGGTGGTCAACGAGCTACAGAGTGGAAGGGGAGTGATAGACGAGAGATTCGCTGTAGACTTGATGGCCGCCCTATTGTTCGCCAGCTTTGCGACGGTATCGTCATCGCTCACGGTCGCTATGAAGTTCCTCAGCGGCCACCCCAATGTAGTGGAGTCACTCAAGGTTATGCTTTGTTTACTCCTAAAAGTGTTTGTTGCTGCAACTATAGTCGTGTACATTTTGTCAATTTGAATGGTTAAAAGAACAAAGACACTAGCTGCAGATAAGATTTAAAAGTGTGCCTTCTTGCAGGAGGAGCATGAAGCAATTCTGAAGAAAAGAGAAGATGGCAGGTCCGGGATCACATGGGAAGAGTACAAGTCCATGACTTTCACTACTCAGGTTTTTAGTTCATTATTACTACCTTGAATTCACTAATTAGCAACTAATTGGGCTTAGTCTTAGAACAATAACTAGACTGACTTATTACAAGTTGGAGCATAGAAACAGTTTCACCATGCACACTGCTACTCAAGCCAACTTTCTCTGTAGGTTTCCAATGAGATAGCTCGCGTCAGTAACGTGGCCCCTGGAATATTCAGGAAAACACTAACGGACGTGCAAGTGAAAGGTACTCTTAGCTTAGACAGTTCATCATCTTCCCAAAATATTATTTTGCAGTGCGTCAAGTTGTGCTAGTTAATGGATCAACAATTCTTTCCTGACGCAGGATACACTATTCCGGCCGGCTGGCTGGTGATGATCAGCCCCATGGCTGTCCATCTGAACCCAGAATTGTTCAAAGACCCGTTGACATTTAACCCATGGAGGTGGCAGGTTGGTGACACAATTCCTCGACCACTCTCCCCTGACGCATAAACGAACTAATATTTTTTTAGAAACATAAATCAACTAATAGAAATCTGCAGGATGAGTCGAAGAAGAGCACCCTGCTGAAGAACTTCATGCCATTCGGAGGGGGCATAAGGCTCTGTGTGGGAGCAGAGTTCAGCAGGATTCAGATCGCACTCTTCCTTCACACCTTGGTGACAAAGTACAGGTAACTGTTGTGTAAAAAAAACTACGACCTCAGTACTAGGAATTCATATGACTACACTGAACAAACTTTGTTCCTTCGCGGCCAACCCTTGGGCAGATGGAAGGAGATAAAAGGTGGCGAAGTACAACGCGTATCGGAGATCGTGTTTCCGGAGGGCTATCACATCCAGATAATCCCTAGGGAGGGATAAAATGATTCACCAATGGAAAACTCCATGGTTCTTGATACAAGAAAGAGAGCCTACTGTATCGCAAGCAACTTGATGGATAATCTTACTTCTTCATAAGTTGGGTATCGACAGAAAAATGGCAGCGATAGTTTCTCTACCGTCTCTCCTCTATAAAATGCAACTCTCCAACATGTGACTACCAGTCTACTACTATCTCGTTATTTCCCATGTCCTCCATCATCTTGTCATGGAATTTCTAAACTCATACTTCATCTGTCCCAAAATAAGTGTCTCGATTTTGTACAAACATTGTTACAAAGTTATATTAAAGTCTAATAAAGTTGGACATTTATTTTGGGATGGAGGAAGTAGCATAAATTGTGTATGGTATTGTGTTTGGGAAGTGGGTCACGGTGTGAGAATACCGTGGTGCACTCGGGTGCCAGCGCATCCTATATACACAAAATAATTTAGTAAATACAAAAAATTCAAAAAAAACAGAATTTTTTAATATGATCAACTATTGCACTCGAATAAAAAGTTTCACCGAGGAATAACTCGTGTTGACCTCAGGGCAAAAAATAACAAATTTTCAAGGACAAATAGCGTGAACCATAGCTTGTATATATCATTCAATTTGTTTTTTCCAGCGAACATTTTA
>NC_041383.1:614546625-614552956 GCF_002162155.2 Triticum dicoccoides
GTTGAATAGGCGCTTTAAAATAATTACGGTTTAGGCTTGAACAAATGCGGAATAAACCTAGCGGTTAATTTGTCAAGCACAAAACCTAAAACAACTAGGCTCACCTATGTGCACCAACAACTTATGCAAAGCAAGATAAGTAACTATGTGATAGCAAGATATATGACAAAGAACAATATGGCTATCACAAAGTAAAGTGCATAAGTAAAGGGCTCGGGTTCGCTCGGGTAAGAGATAACCGAGGCACGCGGAGACGACGATGTATCCCGAAGTTCACACCCTTGCGGATGCTAATCTCCGTTTGGAGCGGTGTGGAGGCACAATGCTCCCCAAGAAGCCACTAGGGCCACCGTAATCTCCTCACGCCCTCGCACAATGCAAGATGCCGTGATTCCACTAAGGGACCCTTGAGGGCGGTCACCGAACCCGTACAAATGGCGACCCTTGGAGGCAGTCATCGAACCCGTACACTTTGGCAACCCTTGGGGGCGGTCACCGGTACCCGTCAAATTGCTCGGGGTGATCTCCACAACCTAATTGGAGACCCCGACGCTTGCCCGGAGCTTTACACCACAATGAATGAGCTCCAAGCACCACCAACCGTCTAGGGCGCCAAAGCACCCAAGAGGAACGAGCTCAAGGGCACCAAGCACCCAAGAGTAATAAGCTTCTCAACTTGAAACTTCCACGTATCACCGTGGAGAACTCAAAACGATGCACCAAATGCAATGGCAAGGGCACACGGAGTGCCCAAGTCCTTCTCTCCCAAATCCCACCGAAGCAACTAATGCTAGGGAGGAAAATGAGAGGAAGAACAAGAAGGAGAGCACCAAGAACTCCAAGATCTAGATCCAAGGGGTTCCCCTCACATAGAGGAGAAAGTGATTGGTGGAAACGTGGATCTAGATCTTCTCTCTCTTTTCCCTCAAAAACTAGCAAGAATTCATGGAGGGATTGAGAGATAGCAAGCTCGGAGAAGGTCAACAATGGGGAAAGAACACGAGCTTGAAGGATAAGGTTCATTGGGGAAGAAGATCCCCTTTTATAGGAGGGGAAAAAATCCAACCGTTATGTGCTCAGCCCGCACACGAGCGGTACTACCGCTCCACGAGCGGTACTACCGCTCGGGCGGAACCAGGAAAAAGGAGCAACAAAACATGAACCTTGGGGCGGTAGTACCGCTTATAAGCGGTACTACCGCTCACCCCAGTGGTACTACCGCTCACCCCAGCGGTACTACCGCTGGAGGAGCAGAACACGGGACCAAATGAGGCAGGGTAGAGCAAAGTACGGTGGCAATAATGCAATAGCGGTACTACCGCCCGACCGGAGTGGTACTACCGCTTATAGGCGGTACTACCGCCCAGTCGGGGCAGTACTACCGCTTATAGGCGGAACTGCCGTTCCTTACTGCCGTGCAACTACTGCTAAACCCGACACGAAAAGTGCAAGTCCCAAAATCGAGGCGGTAGTAGAGCGGTACTGACGCAGTACTACCGCTTGACACTACAAGCGGTACTACCGCTTGACACTACACACGGTACTACCGCTGCCACCGCGGTACTACCGCAGGGAGAAAAACAGAACTGCCATAACTTCTTCATATGAGCTCCGAATTGAGCAAACTCAAGCTTGTTGGATACAAGACAACGAGTAGCATCAAAACATCGACTGGTTATAGTAAGAAGAGGCAGGGAGGTATGCCTAAGCTAGAGAGGAGTGAACACTCCATCAGAGAAGAACCGGCATAACCTCCAACATCGAAAACATCATAGAAGATGCATGTGAACTCCGTTTTCCATGAACTCCAGCTTGTCATCAAGATGACCATAAGCTCCAAATCTCACAAAGAGAACCAAAACAAGAACCAAGAAAGATGACGCAAGGATGCAATGGTTTGAGCTCTCTACGAATGATACGGTCAAGTTACTCATCGAGAGCCCCCCTTGATAGTACGCAATTGATCCTAAAACCTGGTCTCCCAACTACCACCAGTAAAATGGAAAACCTATCAAGGGCGAACCTTTGCCTTGCACATGGTCCAGTTGAGCTAGATGATGACGATCTTGACTCCCTCAAGTTGGACCACCTTTCTTGATTGCGTTGGCTCGATGAAGACTAGTTGATTGCTCCCCCATACTCCACGATGGGTGATCCACTCTTCCGCACATCTTCACAAGTCCATTGTCACCACAATGGATGGCAAGCTTCAAGCATTCGATCTCTTCATGATGCTTCACTTGAACTTGCACACCACAACCATACCATGGGATCGCTTGATCCCTCTCGTTACATCTTCTATGCTTTGTGTGTTGATCAACTTGATTCACTCTTTGACTTAGTCTTGATCAACCTCTCACATGACTAATCTTTAGGTAATTCCTTGAATGGCACCTTGGTCATCACAAAATCTCCTTGAAACTAACAAATGGACTCCAAGAAAAGCCTATGGACAAATCCTTCAAATATAACTCAAGGCAACCATTAGTCCATAGAGATTGTCATCAATTACCAAAATCAAACATGGGGGCACCGCATGTTCTTTCAATCATATTTGTCTCCCAAAAGATCTAATTTTTTTTGACTCTTTTGCAATTGTAAATTATTTTGTGCATATAGAGTGTGCCGGCACCCGAGAGCAATACACTCCCTTCCGTCATCATGTTCCATGTCTAACTCAGCTAGTCCTTATCTACTTTACTTTTTTATCAAAGGGATTGCCCCCGACCTTCATTAACAAAACTTATGAGAGTTTGTTACACCGCCCGATGAGCAAGCCAACATTAGAGGAAGAGGATCCACACCCTAGAACATGAATGCATCTAAAAATTCTTTGAATTAAGAAAACTAGAATGAAAACACCATAACACACCTCCTCAATATTTGAGCGTGCTTTTGAAGCAACAAGCTCCATAGTGATTCTCTTAGTAGAACATTATCGACCGGCAATTCCTCAACATACTAGTGTCCAGCAACACTTCCAATCTCACCTTCTCTAGTAGCTCAATCCCTAGTCGTAATCCCATTCACATCTTTGGTTTACGCCAATAGTCATGCCAATAACAATACAATCTTTTTAAATGGAGGCAAAAGATTCGCCTCATCTATTAATTAGAAGAGTTGGGGCTGAATGCATCATTCTGTTGCAGAGGCCCGGAGTAATCCTCCTTTTCTAAACTAATTAATTAGAACAGTTGATTCAACAGAAAATCGGGCAAAAACTATCACAACCCGCTGAGCGATGCATATACAATTGCGAAGAAAACCTCATTGTGGTTGCATATAGGCGGCGGCGGCGTCACTTTTCCTCGAGCACGTGTCATCATCGTCCCTTCTACACGAGCAAGTGATCCGACTTCATCGCAAACCACCATGACCTAGCCCACACCAAAGAGGTCACTTGAAGCCACTTGAAGATCCATGCCTATCATCCAACCACCACGTCGAGGACAACATATCTCATTTTGACAAAGAGCTTTTGAAGGAGAACTATGTAATGTTGGCGCCACAAAAGATCGTCGGATAGAGCACACGCCATGGCTCATCGTTGCCACGTGGACCTCGGCGCCACAGTTCCAACTTCACAATGACAAATAACACGAGGTAAATCTACAAACAAGCAGGAGAAGAGCCGATTAAATAATTCCACTTGGATCTTACCATAGTCTATTTCCTTAGTCTACCACGGGATTTGAAAAGCAACCTCTAAACTGATTTTAGTAGCATTCCTCACTCAGTGAAACCTGGCAACCAAATCCTTGACATATGGAAACTGAAACACTCCCCGAACAAAATAGACTTAAGGGTAACCAAACAAGAGGTGATCAATGCTTTCATGTCATGCAAAAACACATGCATTGTTAGTCAGCAATCCAACATCTCTTCTTTAGGTTTCTTTAGTTAGAACTCTCCCCAATATCAACAACCAGAAGAAAAAAATGATCTTCAGGATCACGTTGAATTTCCACCACTATTTAAAACCTTGCAGGTTGTTTAGTTCAGACGGAATTGTACATGGCCTTATCAATAAATCCATTACCACCCACAAGCCAAATCAATTTTTCACACTCTCATCAATCATGTATGTACTATGATAGATTGAAAGTATATTATTTTACTCAATGGAAAAATCAACCTCACAATGACAATGCGACTACAAGCATGATCATCTAGACTGAATAACTTTACAGACATCCATGTTCTCAGAGTCAATTTATATAACCATGCAAGTTCAACCATTAAACTTTGTTGTCCATGCCATTTGTCCTTCCATAATAGTTTTATGTCATGATTCAACATTTATTTTTAAAGATGATAAAACATGTGTTTGATTTTCATTAAACTAGATTATCACTAGGAGGATATTTTTCCTTCGGAACTTGTTGGCATATCCCATCCTTATTTGCCACTCTCCAAAATCATTAAACAATTATTCATCAGGTCAAGATACCCAAGATCCTATGGGTACATGCAGTGGGCCATTTCATAAGATGTCATTTCCTCCCCCTGGTCCTCGAGGTTAAATATATAAGTCTAGGCTATTTCTCACAACATGCAACCCATAGAAGAACATGATATAAAAGGGATTGTGCTAGGGAAGGATTCGGGTAAAACATACCTCCCTGATGGAAAGTATTTTTCCCGACTAAGACATTTTCCTTTTCTCCATAGTTTTCTTCTACGATTTTCAATTTAATTCAGGATTTGTTCTCTATCAATAGGGATTTCAAGGTTTCCAAAGGTAAAACACCAGAATGGTAAGAAAAACTCTGGATACATGTATACACCATTAATGCATTCACCAAGCCAAGATACTCCACTTTACAAGAATTTATATTTAGACTTGCCATTTGTTCAAAAAGACATATAATGTATTTCAAGTTTCTACACCCTCCCAATTTTCCAGGAAAAAATAGTGTCATGTGCATATTATGTTAACACCACCACCATTCTCCTGCAAATGAAAGCCTAGGCTAGTCATAATCATGACACCGAGGGCATCGGCAACTTGAAGTGGAGATCTCTATCTCCATGTTGACCCCCATATGAGTACTAAAATGTGCACCTAATAGTACATTCAATTTTGGTTAATTTTCCCACATGTGATAATACTGCCTAATCATTCCAAGTATATGAAAACCCCTTTTCAAGCATGATGTTATAAAGTAAATCCCAAATAACATTGTGATAGGCCTTTACAAAGTCAAACTTGAAAAGAAACCAAACATTTTCTTTGTATCTATCTCATGAAGCACTTCATGAGAATAAACACTCCTGCCCTAATGTATCTACTCCCTCATTTTCAGTTTATTAGGCTCATCTTACAACTGACTTCAAACAAGGAACACCTACTTAAGTGCTAGACAACATTTTAATGCTACATGCATGGCCCCTTCCCTTCTTCATGCATTGGTTGATTCTACATTGAGAACCAAAATATGACATAATTTAATGTGGGCATAGCTATATTTGCATATTCATAAGACAACGAGCCTTATGGATATGTAATTTATGATTTTTTAGATAGGACCTTTAAACCAAAAGGGAGACAGTATTCTTCATGAAGGCAATATGAGTATTATCTATAATATCGTATCTGACCTCGCATAGTTAATTGGTCGAATACTCAGTCGTCATTTTAAATTATCATTCATAAGAGAGATGGGGCTAAACTTTTGTACAATTTCATAATCCTCTCTTGTCGAGATGAGAGTGATTATAGATAATTTTATACTACCAGTATCACATAATCCTTCATGAAACTCATCAAGCTGTCTATATCTATATAAAATTTTGTATGCAACACATATGTGATCACCTTTATTGCTTACTATCTCCCATCAATCCTTTGTGGAACTCATCAAACTTGCGAAACGGAGATGACTAGGAGGCGAACGACACTTCCCCTCGGCCCGCTGGTATAGCTGCAGGTTCCTCTGCTCTCCGTCGGCTGCTATGGAGGCCTGATAGTGGGGGATCCCTCGATCTATGTGTCTAGTCTGTGTCCCATAGACTCTTCAAATTCTTCGTCGCTCACGAAGCTGGGGCAGCGACGGTCATGTGATAATGATTCCTCGAATTTTGTTATTTTCGTGCCCTTGTTCGGAGTGGCCCCAACAGCAGGTCAGAGGATGGTTTTGGTCATCAGGAACTCAGTCCGGGTGATTAGTGCTTTCCATGACAGCCACATCATCCTACGGAGGGATGGCGTTGTGGCGCATTTTTGTTCTCATGTTCCATTCCCTTCCCATGAATTTCTACTAGATATGGCTCCGTCGGAGAACTTGTGAGGTTTGTGCGCCCCCCCCCCCCCGCCCCCCGCGCTTGTGCA
>NC_041383.1:614553189-614619022 GCF_002162155.2 Triticum dicoccoides
CGCTTGTGCAGTTGGATTTAGGGTTATCTTCTGGCGCTCCTCGGTGACAGAGTGTCTCAAATGACGATCAAGCCAAGTTGTGGTCGCCAATGTCTTATGAGCGAATTCTTTATATACTCGTGTTGTTGCTTTTATCCAAGTGATCTAGATGAAAATCCCGCTTTTGCCTACCCCATCTCGCTGAGAGGAAACAAAAGCTACATGAACGAGGTTCTAAAAGTTGTTGAGTTTCAACAATGTTGCTCCCATAAGATGGGGCCTAGATGCGGCAAGGAGCTCTATTCACGACGTGTCACCGGTAGATGCAGAACGAAGATGCTGCTGATTTCTTCGTGAAGTTGATTGTAATTTCATATTACTGTAGTTAGTTCTTGTAAGTTGTAATTTCATATATGCTGTAATGAAATTATTGTAATTTCATATTATGGCCTTGGGCTTTTTTGGAAAGGAAAAAGAATATCCCCAGAGACGACTCCAGTATAGTTCTGTTTGCCGAGGGAAACGATTATCTTGCTGGTATGTCACATGGGGTGGGCCATGTAGAGTCGCTGCGCGAATATGTGAAATGTACTTAGATAAATGTGAACAAAGCTGCTGTAGTGTAGTGGTTATCACGTCAGTCTTACACACTGAAGGTCTCCAGTTCGATCCTGGGCAGCAGCAACTTTTTGTATTATTAAGTTTTTATGTGCATCACTGGAACACGGGCCCCAGTTGAACAACCTTGGGCCGGGCTAGTAACCATGTGCTCCGTCATGCACATAATTGTTTTTTATTTTCCCCTAAAAAGTATGTTTTCTTATTGATTCTCAAAAAAATTGTTTTTCTTTACCTCTACAAAATATGATTTTTCTTTGGAAAACGATCAAATTCAACCAGATGATTTTCCGGTCGCATCAATCGCGCGCTGCGGACGCCACGCGTCCTGTTGCCGGCCCACCTAACCTGCTAGCCTTATCTCCTCATCCTTACAGAGCTAACGGGAATCGCTCGAGTTTTTCACCAAGATCGATCCCCCTTTCTCGGGAAGAAAATCTACGGGGCCTTATAGTGTCCCTCCTGGGGCCCTCCTCAGATTTTGACACGTCATCAGCGGCATACATCTTAAAACGAGCCTAATTTCCTAATTAGTTGGTACGTACATCAACTAGATATTGCGCAGTATTTATACGATACAGTATCAATCGGATCGATACTTTCCATCTAACGAGAGAGAACGAACACGTTGATTCGGAGCTGCAGTGCAGCCCTCGCCGTTGATTCGGAGCTGCCGGTGCTGCGACTCAACGGCCGAGGGTGCCACCAGTGATGCGACGCAACACTCCTCGTCGGGACCGGTGTTGCAATGCGGAGCTCGTTGACGTCGCCGGCGGCTGCTATGCAGCACTCGCGAACGTTGTGCTGCCACGCGGTTGCGATGCAACGTTCGCCGCTGTCGCCGACGCTGGGATGTGGCGGCCGCCGTCGGCTGCCGGTGCTGCAACGCAGCCTCGCCGACGCTACCATGTAGCACTTCGAGACGCTGCAGTGCTATGCGGTTGTGATGCAGCGTCCGCCGGGACGTGGCGGCCGTCGTTGGCCGCCGCCGCTGCTATGCAGCACTTTGCGACGCGTTGCTATGCATCACGTCAGCGGTTGCCGATGTAGCGTTGCACGGTGCTGCCGGCGCTCTGAGGCGGAGGTCTGTCGTCGGCTGTCGGCGCTGCTATGCAACACTGTGACGCTGCTGCTATGCGGCCCGTCGGCAGTCGACAGTGGTGCGGGCGATTTTGGTATGCAGCACTCTAGTTGGCTAGTTGCGATGCAGGTCATGTATTTAAAAAATGTTTTGCCTTGTATTTGGAAAAATGATAATCATGTACTTAAAAAATTGTTATACATGTATAAAATATTTTATATGTGCACAAAAATGTACTATGTGTATGAAAAAATAGACATCAAAACATATATATATATAAAATATTAATCATGTACTCCCTCTACAAAATTAGCAAAAAGTTGAGACACTTATTTTAAGATGGAAGAAGTATTTGGAAAATGCTATACTTGCATAAAATGTTTCTGTTTTAACAAAAAATGAAAAATATATACTAAAAATTTAGATATGTGTTTAAAAACCTGAAGAAAACCAAAGAAAGAAACAAAGAAAACGAAAGGAAAAAAAGAAAGAAAAAAGCAAGCCAAAGAAAACCGATGCCAAAGCAGTGTGGAAAAAAGTACTTGCTTTTCAGCTACGGTGTTGGGCTGGCCCCATAGCCGCCGCACTGTAGGCGATTCCTAATAAGGATCAGTAAGGAGCACCTATGTCTCGCTTATTGTAAGACTAGCAAGATGCCCGTGCATTGCACAGAACATGAAGATGCCTTTTTTTAGAAAACACCTGTTATGATTGACCCATGCGGGAGTAATCTCATGTGTAAAAGCTAATCATATCTCGAGAAAGAAGGGAGATTAGGTGAGGAGGAGTGGGGCGTGGTGGTGATTGGTGGTCGGACTGAGCGGAGGCATGGGGATGGACAACGCCGGCAGCGGCCACCATGTCAGATTGTTTCAGAGGCTTTCTTTTTTAATTGCTCAACAATGAGGTTGTGGGAGATAAGAATGAACGAGGGAAGGCTTTATCTGCAAATATGGAGAGATGTGTGGATATCTTTTTGCAAAATTGTCATAGTTTGCTTTCTATCAGTCAGATATAAACTGGACGGTCTATATTGCAAGATGACAGGCACACCATCATCACCAACTCAGTTTTTTTATAAGAGTAGAGATGTAGGGCAGCCTCCTCTGGACGAGCGCAGGGCTGGGCCGGTCCATCGCGTGGAAGGCCACAAGCCACAGCCTGGTTTTTTGTCTGTTTTATTTCCCTTTTTTAGATTTTACTTTTTTGCTTCTTTTCTATACTTTTTTTGTATGTCCAAATATTCTAATCATATACATATATATTAAAAATAAATTTTAGAAATATTAATCAAGCATTTTAAAATGTTAAATATGTATAGAAAAAATATTTTTTTTAACATGTTGAGCATGTATTCAAAAAAGTGTACATTATGTATTTGAAAAATATTCAACGTGTGTAACAAAAGTGTTTCACGTGTGCACTAAAAATATACATTGTGTACTGAAAAAGTAGACATGTGTGAACAAAAATTTAACCAATGAAAACCGACAATGAAACTAAGAAAAATGAATAAAACGAATAAAAGCAGAAAAACAAACAAATATAACCAAAAAGGAAAAAGGAGTTGTGCAAAACTAATGCAAAAAATAAAGGAAAACAAAAATAAACAAAATAAGAAAGAAAGAAAGAAAAGAAAGAAGAAAAATAGTGAAAACCGAGAAAAGAAACAAAAACACCGAAGAAACAATAGAAAACCAGTGGAAAGAAAGAGAAAAACAAAGAAACCAACGATGGGCGAAAACATAGCTTCAAGGGGCAAATGGGCTTGCAAAAAAGTAAACTCCAAGGGGCCACCCACACGTGTCATTGTGCTAGTTTCAGGAGGGTTTCTCGTTACCCTAATCAAAGGAGGTTTCTTGTGCGCCGCCGCCATACGAGAAATTTAGGTCCCTCGTCTCTGGCTTCATCTTGACCTTGAGTGGTGAGGGTACCTTGGATCTTGAAGACCTTTGTGTTCTTCGTCAACATCTAGTGATCATTATAGTTTTATGAAAATAAATTTTCTCTCGTTCCTTTGACAGTGCCATTAGGTTAGAGTCCTCGCAAATCCAATTATTCAAATATGATGAGTTTACGTTACTGTGTGAAGCTTTTTTTGGGTCTGATTCTTTGCGAAGGTGAAATTTTTTCATCCACACCATGATGAAGATATAGTGATTCGATGACCTGCACTTCTAGGGGACCATACTCGACCTAAGTATGTTCATCGATCAAGGCTTCCCATCTTTTCTAGATGGGCGACTCAAGGCGCTTTGAAAAATCATTATTGGTTATTCGTGCGCGTGAAGGAGTGACAACATCATTGCTCTAGTCTAATTGCAGCCTCTTTACCGAAATCTTTAGAGTATTTCTTCACGCAAAGTTTGATACTGCGAAGAAGGTGTTTTCAAGATATTTCATTGTTATTCTTAGTCGTAGGAATTACTTTGTATTTTCTTGGTTCTTAGATCTAAATGAGTAAATCAGTGTATTTGTAACAGTTATAAGTATAAATAAAATTACATTTCTTTCTAAAAACTGTGTCATTGTGGTGCATGGAGATGTGGCACAAACAACATCTGTCTTTATTCGTCGTGCTAAAAGAAATTTATTTTTATTCATAGTTTTTTTAACACAGTACAAACGCATGTGTTTATATAAATGCGCATATACTCGCCCTATGAACGCACACACGTACACCCTACCCTTATGAACACCACTGAGAGACTGAGTCGGCATATTATCTAACCAGAAATCCTGAAAGAAATTCAGAATAAATGCGAGCACCAGGACTTGAATCCTAGTGGGGTGGGGATATTACTGTCTACCTGACCATCCCAACCACATGTTGGTTCGCTATTTGTAGTTTCTAATAAGTCAGTTTCTTTTGTAGTTTTTTTAACACATTACAGACGCGGAATCTCATATACATACGCACATTGCCTCAAAAAAAAAATACATACATACATATACTCACTCCTATAAACGCAAGCACCCATACCTTACTCCTATGAGCACCTCCAAAGGACCGAGGCGACACGTCATTTTAAGATTGACGAAGTCGCCACAAACGTCTTCATAGTCGACAAGGACGTCTTCATCCAGTGAACGCACATCGTTGTAAGTCCTGAAATAAATACATTAAAATGCAAGATCAATTTTCTTTCATAGTTGATACATATCAAGGTGTTATTTTTTTGTCTAAAACATTCAAGCTATAAGTGTTTGGAAGAACCATGCCACATACCCAACAAGTACACCATCATTAGATCAGCTACTAGCTAGTTTATATACATCTGGGCTATTTTGTTTCGGTATTTTCGCGTTTTTTTAAACGGTTTATCGGATTGACGCAAATGATACGGCGTTGGAAAGCTATGGAAATGCACAACTTTTTCATATAGAAATATTTTTCTAATTCCTTACGCTTTAAATACGAATTTGAATATGGTCAAATTTAATTTTGAACGTGACTTTTTTAAAAAGTTTGCCGAAATGAGGCAAATAATATATCGCTGGAAAGATATCGAAAATACGAAACTTAGTCATGTTGAATGTTTTCTCAAATTCGCAACCGTTGAAAAGTAATTTGGATTACGATGAAACCCATCGTGTTGTTTTTTCGTCAGAAAAAACAGAGTACTTGTACTGATCTACGTGTGCATTTGTACTGATGCATTCTTCAGAGAGTAATTTTGAAAGGTTCCAAAAAAGAGTACTTGAACTGATATTTGCATGGGTTTGTACTAAGCGTGTTTTCACTAACTAAACTTTGCTCTGTTTTGGGTAATATTTTTGCTCGTAAGTTTTCAATGGTTTGTTGTATCGTCGCCCCTGTACTTGCATGGTTTATATCATCGAACTAAATGGTATTTTTTTCAAAAAAAAAATATTTTTTTATTCTTTTTTTAAACTAAACATTTTTTTACAACGATGTTCTGGACTTCTCTTATTTTACTATTTGTACTTTTCTCATTTGAATTGCATGGAGTTTGTTTTTTGCTTGAACTTTTACAAGTTGAACTTCTGTCATTTCTTTTATTCCGAACGGACCCCATTTTTAACTTGTACTGATCAATATTTTTAATTCAACCATTTTTCCTTTGTAGAACGGACGAATATATGTTCGGGAAAAAGAGTAGTTGAACAGATGTATGTATGGTTTTGTACTGAGCGTGTTTTCACATACTAGACTTTACTCCATCTTTTCGGTATAAGTTTCCTGTTTTATTTTGAACTCAACATTGTTTTGCGACGATATTCTGGACTTCTCTCATTTTACCACTTGAACTTTTATCATTTTGAATTTGGATGGTTTTTTTGTTTGAGTTTTTTTTCAAACTTATCTGAGACATCGTGTTGAACTTTTTTCTATACTTATATGCTAGTAATAATAGAACATTTCCCATATATTTTTTGTGCATTCATGGACATCAACCAAAATAGATGCTAATAATAATAGAACATTTCCCATATACTTTTTGTTCATTCATGGACATCAACCAAAATAGGCAGGAGAGAACACTATCCAATATGTGGGAGCACAAACATCCCCACCATAAGAAATCGAAGAGGCAACTGTAACATATTTTTGCACATACAAGCATACAGAAAATTTACAGAAGCAACATAGTATATCCTGATACACAGTTGGACGGATGCTCTGGGTTTTTAGAACTGATGAGGAAAAAACATTAAGAATCAACTAGGATTTTTAGAGAAGTTCCAAACTGTATTAAGAAAGTTCGACACAGCTCTGGGATAGTCACTTTGTAGATCAATAAAACACAAAGCATCCTATACAAAGTTTTGAATATGGCAAAAACAACATCATGAAACAATGGACTAATACGACCAGACTTTTTGTACTGTCTCGAGTTCAGAACGTGGACTTATAGAAGTCAACTTTTTTGTACGTTAGTTTCAAATTTCTATTCTTTCTATTGACCGATGATAGAATACATGTTGAACCGCTACATCTACTTTATCCCCAGGCACAAACCAGTCCATTTGCACAAAACAATGGACTAGTGTTGTAGCAGCTCGCCACTGATGGCATGCTTCATGCCCTGTCTTGCTGCTTTCTATTCTTTCTATGAACTGATGATAGAATACATGTTGAACCGCTACATCTACTTTATCCCCAGGCACAAACCAGTCCATTTGCACAAAACAATGGACTAGTGTTGTAGCAGCTCGCCACTGATGGCATGCTTCACGCCCCGTCTTGCTGTTCGCCTCAATACACATGTCGTCTAATACTTATGGTACCCTGCACACACACACACACACACACCAGCCACCAATTAACACATATGCACAAATTGATGTAAAAAAACTCATGCACAAACTGAAATTGAGTTTAATTTTGACCGCTGCTCTGGCGCCATTGGCGGCAACTTCTCTAAACTTGGCGTATGCGAGCAATAGAACTTCTCGGCCTTCCATACGCGCACTGAAGACATGAACCAAAGAATATCATGCATCATGATTTAGAAGACATACAGTAGCTACACACACACATACAATAGATTTTTGTAGCAGCACATGCACCTAACTTACAGAATTTTTCTTCAACTTATTTTAGGTGATTGCATCAGTACTAGTATGATTGGAAAAAAAGTCATTCATATTTGTAGCAGCACACACACAAAACTACAGAATTTTATGGAAATGCACTAGTTCTCATTTTTTGAACTCCTCCAATGGTAGCACATGAACTGAACCAGGCGACCAACAATGGCCCTATTTTTGAACTTTGTGGTTTTGCTTGAACTTTTCCTTTTCTTTTTCTAGAACTTCACAAAATATGATAAATGTACTTTTAGTACATTTTTCTTTGTAAATGTTCCCTTTACAGTGCATGAACTATTTGATTTATTTTTCATAATGGAACTTCTCGCGCGAACGCACATGAACTGATTATAATTTATCTCAAGCACCACAGAGGAACCAAAATGAAATTCTTTCTCACTTTTCAGCTGAAAATAAAAACAACAAAAAATAAGCTTCTTTGGCTCATGCATTATTGCAAACACCTACTGTGCAACACATGTGTCACAGCCTGATTCGAAATACCGATGAAGAAGTCATCGAACCAACCATCTCGTCTAGGAGATGCAGGGGCGACGATGGGAGGAAAGAAGTTTACCTTGGCGGCGGCGCTGTGGCACACCAGTCAGTGCAGGAGTCTTTTTCTGTCTTTCTTATTTGAAATCCAAATCGAAATGCCTCAACTTGATAAATTAACTTATTTCTCACAATTCTTCTGGTTATGTCTTCGAAAGTACTAAGGCACTTATTATGGTGAGGCAATGAACCACCATTATTGAAAACCCAGTGAGGGGAAGTGGGAGGTACAATGGTGGGATGGGCTTCAGGCGCCGGCTGGATCTTGCTCATCCCGATGCAAGGAGGAAGGAGGAGGGTTGGGGCGGGCCTCATCGGCGGGTTTGGGGACGTCGTTAGGGAGGGAAGTCCAATTCAGCTGCAAGCATAGGGTCCACTAGAACTTCAAAAAGTGATTAATTTTTCCAATCTTTTCAAGTTTCACTAAACAAGAGGAAAGTCCAACTCAGCTGCAAGCATAAGGTCCACTAGAACTTCAGAGAAATGTAACCATCCAAGATTCCATGTCTGTACTTACTAGCTATCAAAGTCTGAACTCTTTGTAAACCTTTTTGTGTCGAACCTGCTGCAACATCCCCGTGCATCAATTGTCATATAATATAAAACAGATAAATCAAACTGTTTCAATAACACATATACATCTTTTTTCTGTGATTTTCTTTGAACTAATGATAAAATACATAGTGAACGGCTACATTTACTGTATGTTTCTCTTGTACAACCATTGGAGTATACTATGTTGACATCCTTTCTGCAACTTGTTTCCAGGGAGTAGAGGAATTTAAGACAATGCTATCAGCGACAGTACAGAATCAGCGAGGGTACAAGTTCAAAATCAAAGGGGTCGTAGGTGAGACGGGGTAGTAACCTGTGGAGCGGTGGCTGTAAATGCACGGATGTAGATGTGCGAGGAAGCTGGAGCGGCGGATGAGGCATGACCTGTGGCTGGAGAAGGCCGTGACCTGCAGCTGGATGATACATCCGGCAGGGAGGGAGGGGCAGCGGGAGATGCCACACTCCGGGCAACGCTCAACTGGGAGCTCGGGCTACTGCGAGGAGGGGTCAGAGCCGCACTGGGGATGGCGGCTACGGCTTCCTGGGTCGGGGTCGCGCTAGTCCCTGTACGTGTTAAGTAAAGCATGTATTCGGGATAACTCATGATTAATCAGGTTCGGAAATTAACAATGAGGGAGTGTACCTTGGCCTTCCTTTGTGCCCTTGCTTCTTCCTCTGCCTCTATGCCATCAAATTTCAGCGGCTGGACCATAAGCAGCTCTGTCAAGACAACAAAAAAATTTCCCCTCAACCTTCCTCCAGGACACTCTTCTCCAACTCACACACCTATACATAACAAAAACAAATTAAATGCATCAGTACATTTGTTGAACTGCAGACTACGTTCAGCATTACTAACACAAGTAGGACTGAAGCATTCAAGTTTACAAAACTTCACTTGCCCGTCTAATTATTTGCACACAATCATCCCAGTGTCAGAATCTTTTAAGTTCAATCATCAAGCGCCTCTGTACAATTATCCAGCCTTATGCTATAGAAATCTATCCTACAATACCAAACACTATTCAGTGCAAAGGCCAAAGTGCAGAACAGACTACTAAATGAACACAAATATCGGCGCCTTGATTGAACCCTCCCACAATACTAGATACAATAGGAAAGTTGTTGCTGAAGTTAGTTTTTGAACTGTTGCTCACAATGAAAGAGGAGCTGAGGCCCTAGAATGAACTCTCTTGGTCTCGTGCTGGGTTTTTTCAACTTTCTGATTTTTGTTCTTTTAAACACCCCGGTATTTAACTTTTTATACATGAACTTACCACCCCTGAGTCTTAAAAAAATCACCTCAATTTTTGTTTTCTGTTTTGACCTTGTTTTTCTCATAGCAAATTCGTGTCATACAAGTGCAAAAGCAAGACAAAAATGGTTGCGTCAAGTAGCAATCAGCAAGTAGCATCTGCACATGCACGTAATTTTGAGAGTGAAAGAACAGAGAACAAGAGTCAATGAAACAAAAACAAATCATTTTTTTCTAAAGCTTCATAGACCATTTGGCTTCAACCTTCAGAAGATGACATTTTTTGGTCACGCAAAAGACGAACATCTAACCTACAATATATTGCACTGACTCCTTCTCATATGGTGAACTTTTTAATTGCAGTTGCACAAATCACAGACTATGGAGAAAGAAGGCCTCCATGACTACATGCACGCACAACTTGGAAGCAAATTTGGTGGGAGACGGAGAAGGGAGGGAGACGCGCAGGAGCAGGGGGTCTACGGGGACGAACCTGATCCAGAGAGTGGAGGAGGACAGCTGAATCAGGGGAGCTCCTGCTTGCGCGAATGAGCTACGGAAGATGGCGACGTCTCACGAGGTCGGGGCCAGCTGAGGCGCGTGCATCGGGCATGGCACGCAGAGAAGCTGGTTAGCCACAGCGGTGGAGCTGGGATTCATGGCCACGAGACCGGAGAAGGTCAGGCTCTGACGGTGCAGGATGCCACGGGGCCGGCGTGCCACCATGGATCCAGGCGGCGCTTATGGGAGCCGGCAGAGGACGCGGCGTCGAGCGGTGGCGGCAACATGAGGTCTGCTACGGTGAACCGCTTCGGGTGGTGGCGTTGAACGATCTGGATTGGTGGCTGTGAACCGACAGGGTGCTCCGGCAACATGGGGGCAGTGCGAGATGCGAGAGTTGGAGCTTATTCAGGTGATATATCTAAACTTACGGAAACTGGAACTTGTACTGACGATATTTTTTTCACACGCACCAACTATTCTGCGTTTTTTCAAGGACTGACAACAGAGTACACACTGAACTAATATTAAGTTTAGTACAAAAATTCTTTATTCATGAACTGACAGTATTTCTCCCTTTGGACTGAAGAAAAGCACACACGTAGGCACGCAGCCAAAGCCGTTTCAAGCTACAGCCAGCATCAGTAAGAATTCAAGTGAAAGGCACTGAGGTAATAGGAAACGAACATATGAGGAAGAATTGAACATAAAAGAAAATATTTTTGGAGAAGGAAAAAGATGTCAGGAGGATCTCGTGAACCTGCTATACATACTCCTGTGGACTTACGGTTCCGGCGATGTGGAGCTGATGGAATTGAGGATCACGAGCAGCGGCGGGATAGGTCGACGCTGCAGCTCGTGGCAAAGTGGACCCATGGCGCGGTGGCGGGAGAAGGGGTCGTTGGCGCGTAGGGCAGAGGTCGGGGTGGACGTGGGGGCGGCAGCCGCGGCTGGAGGTAGGCGCGGCGATCGTGGCTGGAGTTGGGGCGGCAGCTGCGGCTGGAGCTGGGCGCGGCGGCCGCGGATGGAGCTGGCGGGGGCGGCCGCGGTGGGAGGTGGCGGGGGCGGCCACGATGGGAGGTGGGGGCGGCCACGACGGGAGGTGGCGGGGCGGCCCCGACGGGAGGTGGCGGGGGCAGCCGCAACGGTAGAGGGGGTGGCGGCGGCGCACTGGTGGAGGGGGAGGCCCGTAGGGGAACGTAGCAGAAATTCAAAATTTTCTACGCATCACCAAGATCAATCTATGGAGAGACTAGCAATGAGAGAGAGGGAGCGCATCTTCATACCCTTGAAGTTTTGCTAAGCAGAAGCGTTACAAGAACGCGGTCGGTGGAGTCGTTCACGAAGCGATTCAGATCGCGGCCGAATCCGATCTAAGCACCGAAGAACGGTGCCTCCGCGGTCAACACACGTGCAGCCCGGTGACATCTCCCGTGCCTTGATCCAGCAAGGAGAGAGGGAGAGGTTGGGGAAGACTCCGTCCAGCAGCAGCACAACGGCGTGGTGGTGATGGAGGAGCATGGCACTCGAGCAGGGCTTCGCCAAGCACTGCGAGAGACGAGGAGGGAGAGGGGTAGGGCTGCGCCAGGAGAGAGGAAAACTCATGTGTTGGGCAGCCCCAAAACCCCCACTATATATAGGGGAAGGGGAGAGGGGGCCGGCCCCCTCCCGTTCCCATTAGAGGGGAGGGGCGGCGGCCAGGAGGGGGAGACTTGCCCCCCAAGCAAGGTGGAGGCGCCCCCTCCCCTAGGGTTTTCAACCCTAGGCGCCTTGGGCCCTTGGGGAGGGGCGCACCAGCCCACTA
This sequence comes from Triticum dicoccoides, assembly GCF_002162155.2. NCBI lineage: Eukaryota > Viridiplantae > Streptophyta > Magnoliopsida > Poales > Poaceae > Triticum > Triticum dicoccoides. The sequence continues at coordinate 614,565,094 of NC_041383.1, forward strand.
TGGGCTGGTTTCCTCCCATATTCAGCCCATTAAGTCCCCCGGGGCAGGTGGCCCCACCTGGTGGACCCCCGGACACCTTTCGGTGGTCCCGGTACAATACCGATAACCCCCGAAACTATTCCGGTGACTGAAACTAGACTTCCCATATATAAATCTTTACCTCCGGACCATTCCGGAACTCCTCGTGATGTCCGGGATCTCATCCGGGACTTCCTTTATAACCCTAGCGTCATCGAACCTTAAGTGTGTAGACCCTACGGGTTCGGGAACCATGCAGACATGACCAAGACGTTCTCCGGTCAATAACCAACAGCGGGATTTGGATACCCCTGTTGGCTCCCACATGTTCCACGATGATCTCATTGGATGAACCACGATGTCAAGGATTCAAGCAATCCCGTATACAATTCCCTTTGTCAATCGGTACGTTACTTGCTCGAGATTCGATCGTCGGTATCCCAATACCTCGTTCAATCTCGTTACCGGCAAGTCACTTTACTCGTTCCGTAATGCATGATCCCGTGACTAACTACTTAGTCACATTGAACTCATTATGATGATGCATTACCGAGTGGGCCCAGAGATACCTCTCCGTTATAAGGAGTGACAAATCCCACTCTCGATTCGTGCCAACCCAATAGACACTTTCGGAGATACCTGTAATGCACCTTTATAGTCACCCAGTTACGTTGTGACGTTTGGTACACCGAAAGCACGCCTACGGTATCCGGGAGTTACACAATCTCATGGTCTAAGAAACTGATACTTGACATTAGAAAAGCTTTAGCAACGAACTACACGATCTTGTGCTATGCTTAGGATTGGGTCTTGTCCATCACATCATTCTCCTAATGATGTGATCCCATTATCAATGACATCCAATGTCCATGGTCAGGAAACCATGACCATCTGTTGATCAACGAGCTAGTCAACTAGAGGCTCACTAGGGACATGTTGTGGTCTATGTATTCACACATGTATTACGGTTTCCAGTTAATACAATTATAGCATGAACAATAGACAATTATCATGAACGAGGAAATACAATAATAACCATTTTATTATTGCCTCTAGGGCATATTTCCAACAGTCTCCCACTTGCACTAGAGTCAATAATCTAGTTCACATCACTATGTGATTGTAATGAATCCAACACCCATTGGGTTTGATCATATCTCTCTTGTGAGAGAGGTTATTAATCAACGGGTCTGAATCTTTCAGATTCGTGTGTGCTTTACAAATCTCTATGTCATCTCCTAGATGCAGCTACCACGCGCTATTTGGAGCTTTTCCAAATAACGGTTCTACTATACGAATCCGGTATACTACTCAGAGTCATCCGGATTAGTGTCAAAGTTTGCATCGGCGTAACCCTTTACGACGAACTCTTTTACCACCTCCATAATCGAGAAAATTCCTTAATCCACTAGTTACTAAGGATAACCTTGACCGCTGTCCTGTGATCTATTCCTGAATCACACTTGTACCCCTTGACTGACTCATGGCCAGGCACACTTCAAGTGCGGTACACAGCATAGCATACTATAGAGCCTACGTCTAAAACATAGGGGACGACCTTCGTCCTTTCTCTCTCTTCTTCCATGGTCAGGTCTTGAGTCTTACTCAGTACCCACACCTTATAATACAGCCAAGAACTCCTTCTTTGCCGATCTATTTTGAACTCCTTCAAAATCTTGTCACGGTGCATACTCATTTGAAAGTACTATCAAGCATTTTTTATCTATCCTTATAGATCTTGATGCTCAATGTTCAAGTAGCTTAATCCAGGTTTTTCATTGAAAAACACTTTTCAAATAACCCTATATGCTTTCTAGAAATTCTACATCATTTCTGATCAATAATATGTCAACAACATATACTCATCAGAAATTCTATAGTGCTCCCACTCACTTCTTTGGAAATACAAGTTTCTCATAAACATTGTATAAACCCAAAATCTTTGATCATCTCATCAAAGCGTATATTCCGACTCCGAGATGCTTACTCCAGTCCTTAGAAGGATTACTGGAGCTTTGCATACTTGTTAGCATCTTTCAAGATTGACAAAACTTTCTGGTTGTATCACATGCAACCTTTCCTCAAGAAAATCGTCGAGGAAACAATGTTTTGACATCCTATCTGCAAGATTTCATAAATAATGCAGTAACTGCTAATATAATTCCAACAGACTCTTAGCATCGCTACGAGTGAGAAATTCTCATCGTAGCCAACTCTTTGAACTTGTCGAAAAACATCTTAGCGACAAGTCGATCTTTCTTAATGGTGACAGTTACCATCATTGTCCGTCTTCCTTCTGAAATCCATCTGTACCCAATAGCCTTACGACCATCAAGTAGTTCTTCCAAAGTCTACACTTTGGTTTCTAGACATGGATCATCTCTCGGATTTTATGGCCTCTAGCCATTTGTCAGATAACGGGCCCACCATCGCTTCTCCATAGCTCGTCGGTTCATTGTTGTCTAACAACATGACCTCCAAGACAGGATTACCGTACCACTCTGAAGCAGTACGCGTCCTTGTCGTCCTACGAGGTTCGGTAGTGACTTGATCCGAAGCTTCATGATCACTATCATCAGCTTCCACTTCAATTGGTGTAGGTGCCACAGGAAGAACTTCCTGTGCCCTGCTACACACTAGTTGAAGTGATGGTTCAATAACCTCATCAAGTCTCCACCATCCTCCCACTCAATTCTTTCGAGAGAAACTATTCCTCGAGAAAGGACCCGTTTCTAGACACAATCATTTTTGCTTCCGGATCTGAATTAGGAAGTATACCCAACTGTTTTGGGTGTCCTATGAAGATGCATTTATCCGCTTTGGGTTCGAGCTTATTTGGCTGAAACCTTTTCACATAAGCATCACAGCCCCAAAATTTTAAGAAACGACAACTTAGGTTTCTCTAAACCATAGTTCATACACTGTCATCTCAACGGAATAACGTGGTGCCCTATTTAAACTGAATGCGGTTGTCTCTAATGCTTAACCCATAAACGATAGGTGTAATTCGATAAGAGAAATCATGGTATGCACCATATCCAATAGGGTGCAGCTATGATGTTCGGACACACCATCACACTATGGTGTTCCAGGCGGTATTAGTTGTGAAACAATTTCCACAAGGTCTTAATTGTGTACCAAACTCGTAACTCATATATTCATCTCTATGATCATATCATAGACATTTTATCCTCTTGTCACGATGATCTTCAATTTCACTCTGAAATTACTTGAACCTTTCAATAATTCAGACTTGTGTTTCATCAAGTAAATATACTCAGCATCTACTGAAATCATCTGTGAAGTAAGAACATAACAATATCCACTGCGTGCCTGAGCACTCATTGGACTACACACATCAAAATGTATTACTTCCAACAAGTTGCTTTCTTGTTCCATTTCACTGAAAACGAGGCTTTTCAGTCATCTTGCCCATGTGGTATGATTTGCATGACTCAAGTGATTCAAAATCAAGTGAGTCCAAATGATCCATCTGCATGGAGTTTCTTCATGCGTATATACCAATAGACATGGTTCACATGTCTCAATCTTTTCAAAAACGAGTGAGTCCAAAGATCCATCAACATGGAGCTTCTTCATGCGTTTTATACCAATATGACTCAAATGGCAGTGCCACAAGAAGGTGGTACTATCATTACTATCTTATATCTTTTGGCATGAACATGTGTATCACTACGATCGAGATTCAATGAACCATTCATTTTAGGTGCAAGACCATTGAAGGTATTATTCAAATAAACAGAGTAACCATTATTCTCCTTAAATGAATAACCGTATTGCGATAGACATAATCCAATCATGTCTATGCTCAACGCAAACACCAAATAACAATTATTTAGGTTTAACACCAATCTCGATGGTAGAGGGAGCAGGCGATGCTTGATCACATCAACCTTGGAAACACTTCCAACACACATCGTCATCTCACCTTTAGCTAGTCTCCGTTTATTCCGTAGGTCTTTTTATATTGAGTTACTAACACTTAGTAACTGAACCGGTATCTATTACCATGGTGCTACTAGGAGTACTAGTAAAGTACACATCAATATAATGTATATCCAATATATTTCTGTCGACCTTGCCAGCCTTCTCATCTACCAAGTATCTAGGGTAGTTCTGCTTCAGTGACCGTTCCCCTCATTACAGAAGCACTTAGTCTCGGGTTTGGGTTCAACCTTGGGTTTCTTCACTAGAGCAGCAGCTGATTTGTCGTTTCATGAAGTATCCCTTCTTGCCCTTGCCCTTCTTGAAACTAGTGGTTGCACTAACCATTAACAATTGATGCTCCTTCTTGATTTCTACTTTCGCGGTGTCAAACATCGCGAATATTTCAAGGATCATCATATCTATCCCTGATATGTTATAGTTCATCACGAAGCTCTAGTAGCTTGGTGGCAATGACTTTGGAGAAACATCACTATCTCATCTAGAAGATTAACTCCCACTCGATTCAAGTGATTGTTGTACCCAGACAATCTGAGTACAAGCTCAACGATTGAGCTTTTCTCCCTTAGTTTGTAGGCTAAGAAACTCGTCGGAGGTCTCATACCTCTTGACGTGGGCACGAGCCTGAAATCCCAATTTTAGCCCTTGGAACATCTCATATGTTCCGCGACGTTTCAAAAAAAACGTCTTCGGTGCCACAATTATAAACCGTTTAACATTACTGAACTATCATGTAGTCAGCAAAACATGTATGTCAGATGTTCGCAACATCCACAGACGAAGTTCGAGGTTCAGCACACCGAGCAGTGCATTAAGGACATAAGCCTTCTGCGCAGCAGTGAGGACAATCCTCAGTTTACGGACCCAGTCCGCATAATTGCTACTATCAACTTTCAACTATATTTTCTCTAGGAACATATCTAAACAGTAGAACTAAAGCGCGAGCTTACGACATAATTTGCAAAGACCTTTTGACTATGTTCAGGATAATTAAGTTCATCTAATCAAATTATTTGATGAACTCAGACTCAGATAGACATCCCTCTAGTCATCTAAGTGATACATGATCCGAGTCAACTAGGCCGTGTCCGATCATCACATGAGACGGACTAGTCATCATCGGTGAACATCTTCATGTTGATCGTATCTACTATACGACTCATGTTCGACCTTTCGGTCTCTTGTGTTCCGAGGCCATGTTTGTACATGCTAGGCTCGTCAAGTCAACCTAAGTGTTTCGCGTGTGTAAATCTGGCTTACACCCGTTGTATGTGAACGTTAGAATCTATCACACCCGATCATCACGTGGTGCTTCGAAACAACGAACGTTTGCAACGGTGCACAGTTAGGGGGAACACTTTCTTGAAATTATCATGAGGGATCATCTTATTTACTACCGTCATTCTAAGCAAATAAGATGCATAAACATGATAAACATCACATGCAATCAAACAGTGACATGATATGGCCAATATCATTTTGCTCCTTTTGATCTCCATCTTCGGGGCTCCATGATCATCATCGTCACCGGCATGACACCATGATCTCCATCATCATGATCTCCATCATCATGTCTCCATGCAGTTGTCTCGCCAACTATTACTTATACTACTATGGCTAACAGTTTAGCAATGAAGTAAAGTAATTTACATGGCGTTATTCAGTGACACGCAGGTCATATAATAAATAAAGACAACAACTATGGCTCCTGCCGGTTGTCATACTCATCGACATGCAAGTCGTGATTCCTATTACAAGAATATGATCAATCTCATACATCACATATATTTCATTCATCACATCCATATCACATCACACGACATATACTGCAAAAACAAGTTAGACGTCCTCTAATTGTTGTTGCAAGTTTTTACGTGGCTGCTATAGGTTTCTAGCAAGAACGTTTCTTACCTACGCAAAACCACAACGTGATATGCCAATTGCTATTTACCCTTCATAAGGACCCTTTTCATTGAATCCGATCCGACTAAAGTGGGAGAGACTGACACCCGCTAGCCACCTTATGCAACAAGTGCATGTCAGTCGGTGGAACCTGTCTCACGTAAGTGTATGTGTAAGGTTGGTTCGGGCCGCTTCATCCCACAATACCATCGAAACAAGATAGGACTAGTAACGCTAAGCATATTGAACAAAATCAACGCCCACAACAACTTGTGTTCTACTCGTGCAAAGAATCTACACAATAGACCTAGCTCATGATGCCACTGTAGGGGAACGTAGCAGAAATTCAAAATTTTCTACGCATCACCAAGATCAATCTATGGAGAGACTAGCAACGAGAGAGAGGGAGTGCATCTTCATACCCTTGAAGATCGCTAAGCGGAAGCGTTACAAGAACGCGGTCGGTGGAGTCGTTCACGAAGCGATTCAGATCACGGCCGAATCCGATCTAAGCACCGAAGAACGGTGCCTCCTCGTTCAACACACGTGCAGCCCGGTGACGTCTCCCGTGCCTTGATCCAGCAAGGAGAGAGGGATAGGTTGGGGAAGACTCCGTCCAGCAGCAGCACAGCGGCGTGGTGGTGATGGAGGAGCGTGGCACTCCAGCAGGGCTTCGCCAAGCACTGCGAGAGACGAGGAGGGAGAGGGGTAGGGCTGCGCCAGGAGAAAGGAAAACTCATGTGTTGGGAAGCCCCAAAACCCCCACTATATATAGGGGAAGGGGAGAGGGGGCCGGCCCCCTCCAGATCCCATCTAGAGGGGAGGGGCGGCGGCCAGGAGGGGGAGACTTGCCCCCCAAGCAAGGTGGAGGCGCCCCCTCCCCTAGGGTTTTCAACCCTAGGCGCCTTGGGCCCTTGGGGAGGGGCGCACCAGCCCACTATGGGCTGGTTCCCTCCCATATTCAGCCCATTAAGTCCCTCGGGGCAGGTGGCCCCACCTGGTGGACCCCCGGACACCTTTCGGTGGTCCCGGTACAATACCGATAACCCCCGAAACTATTCTGGTGACTGAAACTGGACTTCCCATATATAAATATTTACCTCCGGACCATTCCGGAACTCCTCGTGACGTCCGGGATCTCATCCAGGACTCCGAACAACATTCGGTAACCACATACAAACTTCCTTTATAACCCTAGCATCATCGAACCTTAAGTGTGTAGACCCTACGGGTTCGGGAACCATGCAGACATGATCGAGACGTTCTCCGGTCAATAACCAACAGCGGGATTTGGATACCCATGTTGGCTCCCACATGTTCCACGATGATCTCATTGGATGAACCACGATGTCAAGGATTCAAGCAATCCCGTATACAATTCCTTTTGTCAATCGGTACGTTACTTGCCCGAGATTCGATCGTCGGTATCCCAATACCTCGTTCAATCTCGTTACTCGCAAGTCACTTTACTTGTTCCGTAATGCATGATCCCGTGACTAACTACTTAGTCACATTGAGCTCATTATGATGATGCATTACCGAGTGGGCCCAGAGATACGTCTCCGTCATACGGAGTGACAAATCCCAGTCTCGATTCGTGCCAACCCAACAGACACTTTCGGAGATACCTGTAATGCACATTTATAGTCACCCGGTTATGTTGTGACGTTTGGTACATCGAAAGCATGCCTACGGTATCCGGGAGTTACACAATCTCATGGTCTAAGAAACTGATACTTAACATTAGAAAAGCTTTAGCAAACGAACTACACGATCTTGTGCTATGCTTAGGATTGGGTCTTGTCCATCACATCATTCTCCTAATGATGTGATCCCGTTATCAATGACATCCAATGTCCATGGTCAGGAAACCATGACCATCTGTTGATCAACGAGCTAGTCAACTAGAGGCTCACTAGGGACATGTTCTGGTCTATGTATTCACACATGTATTACGGTTTCCAGTTAATACAATTATAGCATGAACAATAGATAATTATCATGAACGAGGAAGTACAATAATAACCATTTTATTATTGCCCTTAGGGCATATTTCCAACAAGGCCGTGGCGGCGCGCTGGTGGAGGGGGAGGTCGCGGCGGCGGATTAGATCGGGGGCATGGTCGGGGACGACAGGCTTAGTTGGGCTTTCCTGTGTCTAGTTTGCAGATTCGCCAGATCGCCCCTTATAGGACCGATAGTAACAGAATAATTATTCTGTTACTAGTAACAAAATAGCCCTGCCCTATATATACTAGTAGAACGCCTGTGCGTTGCCATGGGCCTTCAATTTTTCCTTTTCAATTGCACATATATGAATACAATGCACATCTCTTTGTGTCTACCACCCTCCATCTCTCTCTCTCCTACCTTCTCCGAGTCTCACCCTGTCTCTCTTTTCTTTTCCTTTTCAATTGCACATATATGAATACAATGCACATCTCTTTGTGTCTACCACCCTCCATCTCTCTCCCATTCTCTCTCCTACCTTCTCTGAGTCTCACCCTGTCTCTCTTTGCTCTCACACACTAAACCCTTTCCCTCGACTCAAAACTTAATTTTTGGCTTAACTCAATTTTGCTCAGTGTTAACGTTCGGCAGCTACAGTAAACATCCTAGAAGGTCAAACATTAAATTGAAATTTTAACCTTTATACAGGCTAAGATAACTTTTAGAACTTCTGGATCACACAAATTAATGATTATAATCTGTACAACAACAAAAATGACTTGACATTGTAAACTTTTTAATCCATGGCTAGACTTACATGAGCACCATTGCATTAGTTCTGATACTTATTATTGCCTATATTATACTTTTGTTATTTCTAGAGAAGATATCCACAACTAATAAGTAAAGATTTTAAGAAAAATTATCAAAATCACCGTATCATGGAAATGACATACACAGATGGACCATGGGAAAAATAGTACTAAAAGACATGTACGCAAGAATTTCTTAGAGGTTGATCATTGCATCGTGACAAGAGCTCACCTTTCCTAGACCGGCAAGATTCAAAGCAACAAGCCATAGATGTTTGGTTCATGCCTGACACTTCCCCTGTTGGTGCCGCCACCTAGCGTCCAAGCTTGCTTTCTTCACTTTTACTTTGTTCATGCCACCCCCCAATCCAATCAACAGATGAGTTGATTGCCCATCCGGCCACTTCTCTGTTTCCTGTCAAGCAAGCATGGACGGTGTGTTGGAAAAACATCATAGAACATGTAAGCATCACATCACTGGCATAGACCCTACAATTCAAGAGTCCAAAAATAAAATAGATGTTGTAAGACTACTTTCAAGATAAAAACTCTTAAATTCATCATAAAAAGGATTGATTGATTGGTTTTAATACTGCACACACAACCATGTGTGCATATGATTAAAGCACATGAGAGAAATATCTCTTTGGACAAAAAACTTATATAGAACATTCCATGGTAGATGACTAATAAAAAGGAACAAACAAACCAATGAACTCTGATCTGATGAGAAGAAATAAACAAACAACCATTTCTAAAATGTAAAAGAAACTAACACTCTCGGTAAAAGAAACTAAAAGTTGCTGACAAGCATTACATGTATATAGAACAAAGATTTATTCACTCTAAATTTTACAAAAATTTGGCTCTTGTAGGAGGATGCTTTTTAGAACTTATTACTGGCCAACTAAATAACAATGCATTAAATAGCACACCGCCTATATCCGCCTAGATAAATACACATGTGTTGGCACGGAATAACAAAAAAATAGCTTATGCAATTTTGCACCGATCAAACAAATTTGGCATAATTCGGATATGTGTTGAATATGATGTCATGCATATTTTAATATTTAACATTTTGATGCTAAGACAAACAAATCTTTCATTTCTTATACACTATCTGATTACAGATAACAACTACTCGTCTGCAAAGATGGAATGTGAAAAACAATGTGTGCCCTCTAACATGTAAGAAATAGCAACACTAAAATCACAATCTGAAGTTGCAAAGACACTTCAGAACAATGACTTGCGTGAAAACCACACACACACATTTACTCTTGACGATCAGGATATGGTAGCACATACCTTTCTCGTCTCCATACACTTCAAAAACTCTGATCTCGAGGAAAAGTAATTATGCCAATAGCATTCTACGTTTTTTGTACAAATTAGGCAATGGACATAAAGTGAATTTCCACCAAAGAAGGGAAGCACAATGCAATTAATGCCAATAGTAAGCAATATATGCTCCCTCTACAACTTAGATAGACTGGAACATATTTTCTACCAAAGACGGGAGGCCCAATCTCATACTCACTATGCAACGCTAAAGGTCATTAGTGTTCACCACAAGAGTTAATAACATTCCATCATGCTAAAGATCATTTAGTTTATAACTGGCAACAGCTAGCCTTCCCTGTGAACGTCTCCAAAGACGTAACATTTTGTGAAGTGACTCAAGTATCTAGTTAATCAGGCAAACAACAATATTCCTTGCAAGAATTAAATATCAAGTTGCAAAATTTGTATTACCACGTTTGAATACTCAAGGCATATTATGTTACTGACATGGCTAGATAATTACCTAGTTTTCTCAACCTTAGCACAAAAATCAATGTAAGCAATTTTGAAACAATATGTACTAAATCATTAAACCAAGAATATATATTTCATTCTGGTTGAGCACCTCGGTAATTAGGTGCAGACAACATTTTAGGAAGTGTTACCATTCCATAGAAAAATGATCATCTCATAATTTAAAAGCAGCAGCATATATATGCAGCTTGCAAATTTGATACCTCATCGAATGGCAGTTTATTGGTCAGCAACTCCCACAGGACGATGCCATAGCAGTAAACATCCACTTTATTTGTGTAGTGATTTTTTCGCCATGTTGAAGTGTGACAGTGTTGTATAACTGCAACAACATAAGACAACGTGTCAGGTTTTGGAACCACGGGGATCAGTGCTAGAGCATCAGATTTATCTTTGTATAGAAGGTCCTAAAATCAGTTAGCTCTAGAAACTTTAGGCGGGAAATTATCGAGAGGGCATACAAATTGAAGTATAATAATTTCAAAAATCAACTCGAGAAACTACAACCAGGAACAATTTTGTTCTGTCTTCAGTTCATAATTTATTAATATTGACTATCTAGTGCGGAAAAGAGTGATTTATAACCTCTGTGGCCATCCATCGGTATGTCCCAGTTTCTTTCGTCATCATTTCGGCCACAGTTTCCTCTCGTGCAAGCCCAAAATCGGTAAGCTTCAGCTTTTTACGATTTGTAGTAAGCAAAAAATTATCTGCACACACAAAACTTTTATTAGGACGCATAAAAGCATAAAAAGTGTGACAGAGCAGCTTTGACAGAAAGGAACAAAACAACTACTGGAAGAACCTAGTGGTGGCCTCGCGCTCGCCTTTTGAGACAGAAATCTCGTCAGCAAATTCGACATGTGTAACAGTCGCCTGCAACCACGCTCGCCTTGTCGGACCATCTGCTCTTCGCTGCTCAAGATCGCGTCCACCTAGAGGGCCTAGTTGCTAGCCGCGCTCCCTTGAATGGAGCCTTGCCTTCACATTCTTCATGAATGACAGAGTAGTTGCAGCAAAGTGGCACTTGCAAAGGAACAAACGGCATGCGCCAGCAAAACACGAGAGATTTGTTAAATACATAATTACCAAAAAAATCAACATAACGGATGTTTTGTTGCAATCAGGGGGGGGGTCTAGTGGTGAACCTTCCCTGATGCACTACTTTCCCATGGTTTTAAAATTTTATAAACAATGTAAACTTTTTAAAGAAACTCACCTCCCTTTAATATTAAGAAAGGAAATAAAGGAAAAGAGGTTGTACGTTGCAACAGGGGACATATATATATATTTTGGGGTTCAAAAACAACTTATGTATGGCATGTTTATTGATTTGCCAGAAATTGTAGAATAATGAAGCCTAAATAACAAAATATATTTCGCGGTAAGTTATTGTATATGCCTAAACAACTTATATATTTTGTAGAATAATAACAAAATATAAGCCTAAACAACTTATATATTTTGTGGTAATCTGAGTAATCAAAGTAATAAATATATTTTGTAGAATAATGAAGCCTAAATAACAAAACAGGGGACATATATATATTTTACGGTTCATTACCAAATTATATATGACAGAAATTGCAGAATAATGAAGCCTAAATAACAATGCATCGGGACAAATAAAATCATTTTTATGAAGTAAAAAAACTCTGAGCCAACATTTCAAGTTATTTAGATGTTGAGCTTAGTGCTAACGCGTCGTTGTGCATAGTACTATTGTTAGAGTACGTAATTGGCCTAATGTGCCCATTAGTCTTAGGGTTAATTAGAGATAAGGGTCGCTTGCTTAGGGGTCAAGTAAGCCTTGCTTGGGAGTCAAGTAAACCTCTCTATATAAAGAGAGGAGATGTATCAATCTAATCAAGCAAGAATTAAGAAGGAAATCCCCTCCCTCTTGGCCGGCCGTGGGCAGGGTTAATTAGAGATAAGGGTCACTTGCTTAGGGGTCAAGTAAACCTTGCTTGGGAGTCAAGTAAACCTCTCTATATAAAGAGAGGAGATGTATCAATCTAATCAAGCAAGAATTAAGAAGAAAATCCCTTCCCTCTTGCCCGGCCGTGGGCAAAAAGGCCCCCGGCCGGCCCTCTCGCGCCCTCCTTCTAGCAGCGCCATAACTGTTTGGTATCAGCTAGCTTCGGTTCGATCATGTCTTTTCCGCCGCCAACCCCCTCCCTCCCGCTGCCAACCTCCACCATCGTGCCGCTGCCCATCACCTCCGCGCCACTGGACTCCACCGTCGGTGCCTCCACTGGCCAGATGCCTCCCTCCACCGCGCCCCCTCCGCCGTCTTCACCCCGGAGCAGGTCACTGGGGTCCTCAACGACCTGGTCACAGTGGTCCAGGGGATCCGGCTGTACTTAGCCTGTCCCTACGGGCCGCCGCCACCCCCGCCGCTGGCCGCCACCATCGGCCCACCGGCCCTACCATGGTACCCGCCACCCGCGGCGCTCGCGGGGCCGCTGCAGCCCCAGCTGCAGCTGCAGCCGCCGCCCGCTGCCACCCCACTATGGTTGAACTGGCCGTCGCCGACCCTCGCGGCGCCCCCCGCGCCTATCGGCGCCCCCGCGCCGCCGTGGCTGCCGTGGCAGCCGCCGCACTAGGCGGCCTCCTCCCGGCCCTGGCTGTGGCAGCCGCCGCTCCTGGCGGCCTCCGCCGCGCCCGGCGCTCCGCCGCAGCAGCCGCCATCCACCGCCATCACCGCCTCGCCCTGCCTGAAGTGGCAGCTGTCGCTCCTGGTGGCCTCCGTCGCGCCGGCGCTCCGCTGCAGCAGCCACTGCCGGTCAGCTCCGGCCCCGCATCAACCGCTCCGGCGGGAGTCCCGATCCACCAGATCAAGTTCCCACCGTCGCCATCACCGCTTCCCCAGGGCGTCCCCATCCAGCAGATCAAGTTCCCGCCGTCGCCGTCACCGCTTCCGGCTTGGATCATTGCCCGCCATGAGTCGGTAGGGGTGAGGCTGCAGGCTGCTGCACACGGCCTCCTAGCGCGTTGGCGTGTGCCGGAGATTCATGGTTTGCAGCTGCAGCTCCTCCCAGCTGCGCTTCGCTGCGCAAAGGACCTCGCTCTCGTCCGCTGCATCGGGGATCTTGGGCATGTTGTTTTTCCCGCGGGCAGCGACCTCAAAGTCTGTGACATCAGCGGTTGGGGGGGGGGGTGCACCCCTCCTCGTCATTCTCCATAGCAAGCCCTACACTCTTTCCTGTGCGGTGCAGGCCAACAGCCGTCCGACAGGGAGAAGGCATGGTATTCACCGCCAGGAGCGCACCGCGTAGCACCACTGCATTATGCCACCGGCCGCCACGAGGGCGCCTCTGCTGGTCACTCTTGCGACCACTTCCAGGTGGTCATACACATGCACTCCTTTTGTCCAAGTGGTGTTCATGGGATCCAGGTGGCTGTACATGTGCACGTCCGACGTGCGGATGGTGTCCACTTTTTGTTAAGGGGTCCAAAATAAAGCGTCCCAGTCCATTTCAGGTTGAGAATAATAAAACAAGCCGAGATGTAAAAGGCTTGTTTTTAGGTGCTAGGTTTGTGTTGCGTCGAGTCATGGTTATAAGTTGGTTAGGCTGCAGCTCGAGGACAAGCTGCATGTCCAGGTGGGGTGTAGTGTTAGAGTACGTAATGGGCCTAATGGGCCCATTAGTCTTAGGATTAATTAGAGATGAGGGTCGCTTGCTTAGGGGTCAAGTAAGCCTTGCTTGGGAGTCAAGTAAACCTCTCTATATAATAAGAGGAGATGTATCAATCTAATCAAGTAAGAATTAAGAAAGAAATCCCTTCCCTCTTGCCCGGCCGTGGGCAAAAAGGCCCCCGGCCGGCCCTCTCGCGCCCTCCTTCTAGCAGCGCCATAACAACTATGTTATATTACACGGTGGTAGTGATACAAGCAAGTTGAAATTGAGTATTATGGACTAAACTCTTGCCTGAACTGTAACAAACAGCCCCAGAACCATGAACGATCAATCTAGATATTTATGTTACCTTCTAAAAGCAAGGCCCTTGAGTTTCTTCGGAGCGGACTGTTTTTTAAAACCAAACCAGCACTCGGGTATATAGAAACCATGCTATATGCAGACCACCCTAGAACTACATCCTTCTCTTGCATTTCTTCTAAAACTTCTCCAACATCAATGGGTGCTTCTACCTAAACCAAAAGGCGGTTCAATCTTCCTTCTGCAAAGGACAACCTTATTATAACAAATTTAAGAGGGAAAGAAATATAGGCAATCACTACCTACATGACACATCACAAAAGCCATATGCTTAATTACACCAGGAGCTCGATCACACAAAGTTTCACAGCTCAAACTTCTACACTCACCGGTCCATCCATCATCCATGGCGGATCCATCACATGCTTGGCTTCAAGTTTGGATGGTTTGCCACCTGCATCTCACACGACATGTCACACTGCATCCATGAATCAATCCAGTTAATGTTCCAGGACAGGAAAAAATTCAGAGTAAATCCATCGCTGCATGCATGGGTCGATCAGAGATGGTCGATCAATTGTTCAATCAGATGGATTACAAGTGAGAAGCAGTTGACTCAGATGGCGCACGGCGCATAGCTCGACCTTTGGATGTCTAATGGTCGCAAAACATAAAGGTGGGATGATTCCGTAACTATACTGAAGGTTTATGCGATTAAGACCACTGAAATATATACCTGATTGCGAGTATTTCTTCACGCCTTTGCTGGTGTTCCTCGGTGATGCGCAACAAATATCTCAGTAGACTGAAAAACAGCAAAGTCTGTTTGTTGTTGCTTGCCTGAAATCAGCAAACTCATGTACATATAATACTGGATTTGACACTGTTTTGTAGTGCTTCCAACTACTGATAGATATATAGAGTTCACCGAGTAGTACATGGTTATGAGTAAGATGATAGTTTAAGAATCGAGGATCAATCATGCAACTTTGTTTCAAGCACAATACCAATTAAAAACCTCACATTGCTGTCACAAAAATACATAGAACAGTCTTTACAATTATGCCAAGAAAATTCAGTATGGATGTATGTTAAACTGGAGCTGTCGCAAGGTTCCGGTCTTGACCTCATGAACAAATTCGATCTCAAATTGTCTCGAGTCGCATGATTTACTGACGAAAAAAATTCAAAAACAGTGGCATAGAAATATATCAAAACAGAGATATTTTATCTTCCATGCGCTGCTGTGAAGAAACCAATCAAATATGAACCTGCTATTCGATATGGGATATAAAAAACACAATATGGAGCGTAGCTTGCTTTCTGTTTGAATTTTAGTCTGCTATCCTCAAGTTCAGATGCTATGATCTAGATGCATCTATGGAAGTAGCTTATAATGATGTATTTCCCTTCTGGATATGCTAAGTTTTACCTATCAATGTTCAGTACCAGTAGCAATTCGTACCATTCCATTGGGGGTGCAGCTACTCCAGTGCCTAGCTAGAGAGCAGTTGCATTGGCCTTCTTTTTCACCGGATTGATTCTTTCCAAATCAGACACGGGTCTCGCGCGCGAGCACAACGCCGTTCACGGCCCGCAGCCCCTGAAGCAAGTTGTTGACGCCCGCATCGTCAAGCTGCAGCCGCCGTTGCTGGCTCCAGGACAGCACCTAATAGAGGCGGAGGTGTCCCGATCTTTCGATGAGATTATAACTATCGATTAGGTGAAGATGACTTTGACGATCCGACTACAAACGTGCACGACGTTGCGCCTTAGCAATCGCTAAACCAACTCCGAGAGGTTATTGACCACGCCGGAGCACAATCAACCTGACTACGAAGGTCTATTCCTGGAAGCAATCGAAGAACAAGCAAGAATATGGTAAAAGCAATCTGAATATTGCGAGTATATATGAAGTATTGATAAAGGTGGGGATACGTAAGCGGTCTTGGTCTAGTCGTTGGAGACAAACGAAGTACACGAAGTTGCAATGGCTAACTTTTAATTAAACAAATCCCAAGGAAAAAGCTACTAGATGGATCTACTTATATAGGAGGAAGGGGTGGCGGCCAAGGAGGTGGGAGAATGTCCCAAGGCATCATAAAACCAACCCTAGGTCGTACAAGGCTCATGGGCCCAAGTGGAGGTGATGCAACACCTTTGGACTTGTTGTTTGACTCGGATTCTTCTGCAGCGTCTAATTGTTTCGTCGATATCTCAACGCTCCGGATGAATTTGAAGGTGAATCCAATTGGGCTGGAAAGAGCACAAAATCTAGATTCGAACAAAAAAAGAATCACCCAATTCGAAGTCCGTATGAAAAATTTGTTGGCGTTTTGAGTCAGGTATGTCTGTGCAGTCTGAATCTGAATCCAGAACGTGAGAGACTTGGACTCTATCTTTCTCTTGGCCCAAAAGTGACATGAGAGAACTTTTTGAACAACACTTAAACATCTCTTTCTCCCTTATCTTCATAAGTGAATTGTACAAATGTCTCATACACCTGCAATTAGACAAAACACAAAAGTGTGTGAAGTATTTTTGTTCTGGATAACATAAATAGATTATTGAATAGTTTGCACTAGAAATCACCTGACAAATATGCATGTATGCAATATTTTTGGTCGTATCCAAGGTAGTCATGTCCTCATCATCCTCCCATTTTTGAAAACAAAGCCGTCCTCGGCGTTGCTTAATCTGAAATGTGGCTAACAAAAAAGACAAGGTATACATGTTGTATATGTATATGTCATCCATTCTTACTTCCCTTGATTTGAGTAACTTTCATAGATCATAAAATAATAAGCCAAAATATTATCATAAGTAGAAGGCATGAAAATATTGCAACTTAGTTTGCACATATAAGTGAAGCTCTTATTCCTATCAAAAGATTGACAATATTCATCATTAAACCATCCCAACATTGGTGAATAAACCTTACTTACATCAAATTTATATGCTACAACATGCTTAAATAAGTAAACATGCAGTAAGTCATTGGACACAGAATCATCACCAAGATTAGAGGTCATATCAAAATGATTAAACATTGGTTCTTTTGCATCAATAGTTAATTCAATGGGTGCACTCAAAATTGTTGGTATTTCAGTTGTTTGATAATATGATGCATTCATGATTGTAACATGATTTTCTAAAATAGGTGGCGTGCTCAGATCAACAGGTAACTCAACACATGATGTATTTAAGTTAATTAGGGATGCATCATTCTCATGTGAAGTTATATCATCAATACCTTTACTGTTACCTTGTCACCGCGCCTCCTCCATCCCGCCTCCTCGTGCCCGCGTGCCGCCGCCTTGGCCTCGCCTCACCGGCGACAACCCCTACCGGAGCTCCCCGAGCTCGCTCGCCTCCTCGCCGGAAGCCGCCGCCACTGGGAAAGTGGGAATGGATTTGCCAACGCCAGCCGTGACGCCGCGGCGGTGGCGGTGCAGGTGGCGGCGTCCTGGTGATCCACGACGGTGGCGACGGTCATCGGCGTCTCCCTGGTTCGGCGACGACGGCGGCGGTGTAGAACCCTAGACAAAGATCGAGGCCGGTATAGGGCGGTGGCGGCGCCCCTGCCTCGAGGAGAGGACCCTAGATTACGAGGACAGGATGGCGGCGCGAGGACAGGATGGCGGCGCGAGGATAGAGAGGCACTGGCGGCGGTGGCGTCCCAAGACCACGCCCTAGGATTTCCTAGATCGAGGAAGCAACTGGATCGAGAGGAAAAAATACGAGCTCAAAACCGGGTTTTTTAGTGTGTGTAGGGGTGGGGTGGGGGATGGAGGGGACGAAAAAAACCTACGAAAAATAACCTACGAAAAAAATTGGACAAAAATGGTGGGACGAAAATTGACCGGCGAAAACTACCAACTGCTCTATTAGAAGTAGAGATATATAGGACACCTCTTTCGTACTCCCAAAAGTACATACTCCCATGCCGTTTAGTGGATGCGGTGTGTTGGTTGGATGGATATATCCAATAGCACCAATTAAAAACTGATTACATGCTACCTAATCCCTAAAAGGTAGGAACTAACTAGTTGGAGCCGTTGACCCCATGTTTTTTCATTTGGTTTTCGTCCATGCATAATATGCCATCATCAAATTGTAGTACTCCCAACTTTGAGTACGTACTACTTTTCTGTAAATTTGAGTATATACTACTTGTAGTGCACACTATTCTTTTGAGTCGGACGACTTAGAACAAAATTTATGAATACTGTACGTATATTGCTCAATATTAGACTGCAGTACCTACATAGAAAACAACAGTTTATGATATATCGACATTTTTCTTTAGTGGGTATGTACTGTTTTTTCCGAGAGGGTATCTATCATTTTTTTTTCTTACAGGGCATATACTACATTTTTGTGAGTGAGTATATCTTTGTTTTTCTTTACTGAGTATCTACTATTTTTTGTGAGTGGTATATATCATGTTTTCTCTTACAGGGTATATACCAATTTTTTGTAAGGGAGTATATTTAGAATTTTCTTTAGTGGGTATGTACTGCATTTTGTGAGAGAGTACACACCATATTTTTTCGTAGAGAGGGTATATGCCACTTTTTTGTGAGAGGGTATGTACCATGTTTTTTTGGTAAGACCAAAAAAGAGTATATCTTGAAAGCCCCACAAAAAAAGAGTATATCTAGAAAGTATATGTTCATAAGAAAAGGGTATGTATATCCATAAAAGATACTTCCAATAAAATTATTGCACCACCAGTACATAGAGTTTCCTAATAACAGTATAATGCATCAACGAGTATATACATCTTTGTCATCAAAGCCGATTCCCTTCATCAAGAATACAATGAAATGAAAAGAAATACTACAAGGATCTAAAATAGAGTAAAACGCATGCATGCTACAGCTATGCACATGTCACCAATGAGAGTCTGTTCTAGACTTGGACGTCGGTGAGAACCCCGATTGTCCCTGCTGTCTTTGCAAGCTGTTCTCGCCGTCAAGCATGTGCGAAACTGCATGCACAGGTGTCCACCCCGACGACATACCAGCTCTTGGACGGCCGATGGATGCATCTAGGTCGCCATGGTGTGCATGGATTATACTACCAAAGCATTAGTCCGTGAGATTCAATTTTTGAGGAGTAAATAAAATACAAGGTAGTGCATGCATAACGGTGATGCGTACATGAGATGGTGAAGGTCCATTGTTGTCGCCGTTGTCGATCAGGCCGGGTTGGCCGCATCACATCAACGCATGTCGTCGTAGCCGTCGGCGGTGGCCAGTGGCGGAGCTAGAGAAGAAATGTTGGAGGGTGAAACACAAATACAACAATCTTGAGGGGGCCAAAAACTATACATTTTCTAATTAAGCACTTCCAAAAAAATTCCTTTAGACATTTTATTCAGGTTGGGTGGGGCCATGGCCCTGCAGGAACACATGTAGCTCCGCCAGTGGCGGTGGCGGCTGTGTTACCCGGGGACACAATGCCTGGATGAGAGGAGGCAACCACATCTTCTCGCTGCGCCGCCCTGGCTGCCGTCGCCGCCCAACATGTATGTTTCCAAGGATGCGATGGTCATGCGAATAAAAAACAGGCCGTCTCCTCGTTGCTGCCACAATCAATCAACTGATTTCTCGGAAGATGAAACATATCTACTACGTAGTAATTATAGACCAACAAAACTTTCTACCATACGTATGTTTATCCTGGGCAATCCGGAACTGAGTTCAAATACACGTAATCCCATCGGTGGGATTTACATATGATTAATTAATTAACTAATTAAATGCTAAACGGTTTTATCCATTGGAGTAGGATAGCGTAGGTTGAGAGTCAAAAGGACTACATGTGGCTAGGAGTATGTACTCCTAGGAGTACCAACCCATTTTCATATATATATATATATATATATATATATATATGTGTGTGTGTGTGTGTGTGTGTGTGTGTGTGTGCGTGTGTGTGTGTAGGACTGTGATATTTGGCACACATGTGCTATATAAGCAAAACTGCCACACCTCTACTTTTTTCATTTTAAAGTACCACATGATTCCTCGTCCTTTGACCTCGCCTCCTCCCAAACGACCCTGTAGGCTCGTCCGAAAAACCTGCTTCTCCCGCACATCTCGGGCGCCCACCCCTGAGAAAACTTGTCACATCCCCAGTTTAGGCCTTGCTTGTTTTTGCTTTAGCATCCATGCATCATGTTTAAATTTGATGAAACTTGAAATGGGGGCTGATAAACCCTAGCAGCTAATGAATTCAACTAGGGTCAAAATAAAATCATTTTCAATAAACCCAAAATGCCCTCTGGAAATGTTCATGATTTCTGGTAAAGGTGAAAACCTCTGCCAAAATGATGCACATATTTTTAGGCCATTCTGGATTTTTGAATTAAATCATTACTTATTTGCATTTGGGCATTTAAATACTATAAAATATTTTAAATGCTCAAATAATCCCAAACTGAAATGTTTACTGTAGGATATATTTCTAACAGTGGTCATGAGCAGTTGCATGATTTTTGGGATTGATTTAGTATTTTTAATAAAGCCACAAAGCTGCAGAAAAATAGAAAACAGGAAAAGAAAGATAGAGAGAGAAGTACCTGGCGCTCACCTCGCAGCCCACCTGGCCCAACTCCAGCGGCCCAGCCCACCGCAGCCTCCACCGTCTTCAACCTCCTGCCAGTAGGCAGGAGGGCGTGTGGCCACCGCGCGCCGGCACGCGCCCGAGCCACCTCCTGCTTCCGCCGCTTCTGGAGCCAGCCCCGAGTGCCACACACTCCCCCTCGCCCCCCTGCACCTCTCCTTTCTCCCCCTGGACCCCATCCTCTCCTCTGCTCTCTCTCCCTCTCTGCCCGAGAGGAGCTCGTCGCCACCGACGCCGTTCGCCGCGGCCACAGCCACCGCCCCGCCTCGCCGACGCTCCAGAAAGCTCCGCCTCGTCTCCCTCTTCATCCTCACCCAGACAAAAGGCGCCGGAAGCCCCTGGATGCCGCTAGCTCCGCCGTTCCCCTCCTCGGCCACCGAGGATCACCGTCGTCAAATTCGTCGCCGTTCGGCCTTCCCCGAGCTCGCCGTCCACCTCTACGGGATCCACGTGAGCTCCTCCGTCGTTTCCCCCTCTCCCCTGACTCGTTTTCTTCCTCTAACACCGATACCCGTCGGAGCCGAGAGCTCTTCGCCGCCGGCCATGTCGCCGCCGTAGCCACTGTTGCCTAGAGCTGCAACCGAGCACGCAGCCGTGCTCAGTGCACCCCCAGGAGGCCATAGCACCCATCCGCACCCACTGCTGTGCTCCCTAACGCCGACCCCGAGCTCGCCCGAACTCCAGCCGCCGCCGTGAGCTCGACTCCGGCGAGTACAGCGCACCCCGCCCGCTCATTCCTGCTCTGTTGGATGCGGAAGAGCACGAGCTCCCTTCTGGTGGTCTCCCCGCACCTAAACGCAGCCCCTAGCGCCGCCTAGTAGCAACTCCACCGCGCGGAATGGTCGCCGCCGGCCAAACTCCGGCGAGCCGACGTGGCTTTGTCATTAGGAGCTAACCCAGCTAACTAAACAACCTACAGCCACTGACAGTGGGCCCCACCCCTGGTCAAACCCCAGTCAGCGCTGGGTTTGACCGGGATTAGTTCCTGTGTCACTGACGTGTGGACCCCGCACGTCAGGTTTGACCTGGACCTGGCCGTTGACTCATTGACGTCATGATGGCGTCAGGCTGACGCAGTTAATTCTTTCTGGATTTAAAAATAATTCAGGAAATTCCAGAAAATGTCCTAAACTTCTAAAAATCATATAAAATCAACCGTAGCTCCAAATCAAATAATTTATATATGAAAAATGATCAGAAAAATCCAATCTATCCATCTGTATCATTTTCATGCATGTTTGAACAACTTAAATCTGCTGTATACAACAATTTGAATAAATGGCATTTGAAATGCCTCATGTGGAGTTTGAATTTGAATCTTGGATTCAAACCAACTTCATTTAATCTGGTTTTAGTTGCATTAGCACAAACCACAACATATTGCCATGTCACATTCATGCATCATATTGTTGCATTGCATTGATTGTGTTTCTTCTTTGTTTGTCGGTGCTTGTTCCCTCTCAGTAGACGTGTACCGACGATGTGATCGATGACACCGATGAAGAACTATACTATCTTCAGAAGTGCCAGGCAAGCAAAACCCCCTTGTTCATTCCGATAAAATCCCACTCTCTCGCTCCTGCTCTCTTTTACTGCATTAGGACAACAACGATTCATCTGTTACTTGCTGCGGTAGCTGTACCCCTTTATCCTCTGCATGACCTGTCATTGCCATAGTAAATACATGAAACCCACTAGCATGAGTAGGAGTTGTTTGAGCCCTGATGTGCCTACTCATTCATGCTTGTTTGTCATGCCTGCTATTGCTTAGAGTTGAGTCAGGTCTGATTCATCGGGGATGAATCGGAGGTGTGTGAACATGTCCTACTGTTGAGAGCTAAGTATTGAACACGATTTGGTAAAGGTAGCGGTGAGAGGCCATGTAGGAGTACATGGTGGGTTGTCTCATTGCAGCCGTCCTCAGGAACTGAGTTCTGTGTTTGTGATCCATGAATAGTTACTACCACACATTGGGCTCCGGGCGCTCCAAGCTCTCTCGGCTTATTAATCAACTTGATCTCTGTCCAGGAGTTGCAACTAGTTTCTGGTGTTTGTAGGTAGTGTTAGTAGTCTACCAAGTGGCACCCGGTACAGGTGGGCTTGGGACAGACTAGGCACAGTGGCCCGGTGTACCAAGTGGCACCCGGATGGTGGACTTGGGAACCCTGCACACATCGTTTGGGGCCGTGAGCGACACCCCGCCCGGATCTCCTTGCGGATGGAACCCGAATAGGCGATAAACCTGGACGAGAGACTTGTGTGGTTAGTCAGGTCGTGGCCGACACCCTCGCTGGGCTTCCGCTTGAAGGTTGCCGAGTACATGTCGTGTAAACAGCGGTAAGTGGTGAGAGCGTGTGTGAAGAAGTACACCCCTGCAGGGTTAATATGATCTATTCGAATAGCCGTGTCCGCGGAAAAGGACTTCTGGGTTGCCTGTACAGTTCATAGACAAGTGAAAGTGGATACTCTAAAATACGCAAGATAAGCGTGAGTGCTATGGATGGAGTTCTCGTAGGGAGACGAGAGCGGATCCATAGTGGTGTATTGATATGGTGAATATGTGGACTCGTGTGCGCCACCTCAAAAGAGTTACTTGCAGTCGTAGTTCAGGTTAGCCACCGAGTCAAAGCTGGCTTGCTGCAGTTAAACCCCACCATCCCCTTTGTTGATAATGATGCATATGTAGTTAGTTCTGATGTAAGTCTTGCTGGGTACATTTGTACTCACGTTGCTTAATTTATGTTTTTGCAGAGAGACCTCAGTCTCGCTAGTAGTTCCACGTGGACTTCGACGTTTAGCTTGTTACCTCAGCTACGATCTTGTGCCCTCGGCAGGATCTGATAGACAGTCAGGCTTCTCAGCCTTTTTCTTTTGTAGATGTCTGTACTCAGACATGTTAAGCTTCCACTTGTGCTTGACTTGTTTGCTCTGAATGTTGGGTCATGAGACCCATGATTGTAATATCTCGCTCCTCGGAGCCTATTGAATAAAATACTTGAGTTGTAGAGTCATGTTGTGATGCCATGTTGTGTTTGCACATATCGAGCATATTGTGTGTATGTTATTGAAATTCTTGGTATGTGTGGGATCTGTCTATCTAGTTGTTTATCCTAAGTAGCCTCTCTTACCGGGAAATGTCTCCTTGTGTTTCCACTGAGCCATGGTAGCTTGCTACTGCTCCGGAACACTTAGGCTAGCCGGCATGTGTCCTTCTTCGTTCCTGCGTCTGTCCCCTCGGGGAAATGTCACGCGATGAATTCTGGAGTCCTGTTAGCCCGCTACAGCCCGGTTCACCGGAGTCCTGCTAGCCCAGTGCTACAGCCTGGATTCACTCGCTGATGACCGACATGTTCGTTGTTGGGTCATGTATGCCTGTCCCTGTAAGTTAGTGCCACTTTGGGTTCACGACTAGCCATGTCAGCCCGGGTTCTTTGTCATATGGATGCTAGCGGCACTATCATATACGTGAGCCAAAAGGCGCAAACGGTCCCGGGCCAGGTAAGGTGGCACCCGTGGGAATACCGTGCGTGAGGCCGCAAAGTGATATGATGTGTTACATGCTAGATCGGTGTGACTTAGGATCGGGGTCCTGATAGCTTTGGTATCAGAGCTTGACTGTCTGTAGGTTTACCAAGCCAAACTGGTCGAAGTTGAGTCTAGAAATTCTTTAGTTATGTAAGGGAATTGATTGTGGGATGGAACGTAAGGCTCTTTTTACTCCTTTACCTCATGCCCTTCTGATCTGAGTCATCTTACCTTCATACGGGGTTAAGAA
This sequence comes from Triticum dicoccoides, assembly GCF_002162155.2. NCBI lineage: Eukaryota > Viridiplantae > Streptophyta > Magnoliopsida > Poales > Poaceae > Triticum > Triticum dicoccoides. The sequence continues at coordinate 614,589,912 of NC_041383.1, forward strand.
ACTAGGCTTCTCATCTTTCTATCAGGATCACGTGTTACTACTCTGTAGACTTATAAGATTGTTGATTCAAGCCTCAGTTCAGTTTCTACTACTTCTGTATGTTAACTGTTGATCTCGAAACCTTGATATTGTGCTTCTGAGTGGCTATGCCACCATTTCTGTAGCATGTCTCCAATCTTTCGAGCATTTACAGCCGTTATGCTGTCCAAGTCATCCCAGGTTTCTAAATAGTCTGAAGCATTTGCAAATCCCTTCCTCTCGTTTCGATGTTCCTTTGTGCCAGATTAACCACACTAATCGGTGAGTTGAGGTACCCTATTGCCTCGACGTATATGTTGGAGTTATTATTATGACCTAGGTGTCTAGAGTATCACCTAGTAATCCAGCCATGCTTTGTGTTCCCAGTGTGATGATTCTGGCCATCATTCTCGAAAGCATCCTGTGATGCCAACTAGTTAGTAGGTATTCTACTTCTGGGTTTTGAACCCGAGATTTACCCTACTTACTTCATGTTGATAGTGTTTGCTCATCCCTTTAGGTTATTAGTAACCTTTGCGATAGTCCTCGAAGTTCGTGGTATTTCCTTCTTCCAAATACTATGAACCACTTTATGGCAGAAGTTTGTTGGATCAAAAGATCACAACAGGAATATCCTCGGTGAGTTCTCCATTCTATATTGTGGCTCTGCCAGTTCTACCTCTCTGCATGGATTATCCCGAAGAAACTTGTTGAACTCGTTTGACATGCTAATCCATGCATCCATAACTCAGAAAATCATATGTTCATTTGAGTTGTCCCCCTTTAGTTGTATTCTGATCCTTGTCTATCAAATTGATAGTCAGGAGTAGTTATGCATCCGTGTTCATCGATGCCACTACTCTTGTGGTCCATCAAGCCATTCTATTCCGAAATGACTAGGAGAAACAAATTCCAGAACCTCATCCATATCCAGGATTGGGTCAAAGCAGTTGTAATTCGCAGATCAAAATGCCAATCCAGCTTCTGGTCTGTTCTACCTTGAAGTATTACATTCTTTATGTCAAGAGTATCATAGGAATGGCACCATCTCTTATGAATTCTTGATGAAGTGATACTTCTCGCCATTGTTCTTCATTCCTCGGTCTCTGTGTTGTTGCAACTGGAATGCCGACAAGTGAATGGTGATGTGTGAAATCTATACTCCTAGCAACTCCGTTGCCCTAGCAACTCAGTTGCTTGGTAGTTAAATGGACAACAACCTCATCCTTATCATGTTGGTTATCGAATCATCATTCTAAGATTGATTCTGCTACCTAGTCCATTTTCCTGGTGCACTCCTCGATCGATGAGTTAGGATTATTTCAAATACTCGCTCTATTGATCATATCGTCTTGCCTTGAAAAGCAAGATTGTTCTCGAGCTTAATAACATATTGGTGGTTGGTAATTTTCCGAATATCTTCTCGGGAGTATTACCAGGTTATCACCTGACCGCTATGTTGGGCTCGTGATCAAGTTGGTTGTTCATAAACCACCCCCTTCTCCAAAAATCTGTGTTGGATACCCTGAGCTAGTTGGTAAACTGAACAACAACTTGGAGAGTTGGAAGATGAAAGTTTGTCCGACTTAGTTCATTTTCAAATGGATATCCTTGTGTTTATGTGGTTGTTGAAGAAAGATGATATCTCCACCGATTGGTCCCTGTGATCAGTTGTTGGATTTATTGCCTTGTCAAAATTTTGACTTGAGTATGGGCTATCGTCAAGTCAAGTCAGAACCGATGATATTCGTAATGTTGTCTTACTCGTGGTTGACCCCTTGAGCATACACCATTATATCTTTGAGTCTGACCAATGCTATCATCTTGTTCACATGATTGTGGAATTCCATTGTATGGGATCCTAGATGAGTTGTTGTTGAGCCCATCGATAACATCCTTATCTTTTCCATGATTTTGTTGAATCTTAAGCTAGTGTTGGAAACTTTTATAAGCATTATCTTCATGTCTCGTGCATGAAGCATATGCTCGGATGTAAGAAGTGACTATCTCCAGTTCATGTGCTTTGGATGCAAGTTGCCGCCGTGAATTTAAGAAAAGTTGTTTTAACTTCCTCTGAAATCATCCCAAGTCAGTCATGCACGTGCGAAGTATTCCATGGTCTGATAGACTGATCATCTTCATTCTATTGGTATCCCTTGCACACCAAGCCACTAACTGATTTGTTCCAGGAAAAGGAATTCCTTCATAAGAGCTAATCATATGACTTATGCAAGGACTTCGTTATCCGCGATGATGGTTCCCTACCAGAACTCGGTAGTGTTTTATTGTAAGACTACCATGTGATCATGTTTGTCTGGGACAACGTGTTCACGTGTTTCTAGCAGAACCAGCTCATGTTTTGGAGCTTACTATCGTAGTTCATTTCCCGAGAATCTCGCAATGTCATTTCGTCGATTTGTGTTGCAAACTTTCATTTTTCTTCCTAGACTCGATGAGTCTGGAATATCCTGACACCAACCAGATCTGAATCTCAGGCAGATATGATGGTTGGAACATTTCCCAAGAACTATAATATTGGTCCCTCGATAACCGGTAAAGTGGATGTCGTGGCCAACACACCCAGCCGGAAGACCTATTATTGTAGTATATTGATTGAGGAAGTTGGCCACCTCCCCATAAGGATTTCGTAGGATCTACTCCCTAGTTGTTCCTTATGGATTTTTGTGTTCCCGAAGTCCGACCTTTTACTTGATGTTCTAGATATCAAACCATATCTATGAATGGGTTACACTAGTACATCAAGGAGAACATTAGAAGCAGAGTGCTAAATGTCTCTCGGTCGATTTTCCAGATTTTGTTCCCCTTGGCCTCGCTAAGGTGAAATCTGAGAAGGTGTTGTCTTCCTTTGCATCTGCATTGTCCATCACTATTCATCATGGTAGTACGTTGTGTTGCCAGGTTCCTTGACACGGATATTGGTAAAACCTTGATGAATATGGAAATGCTCAAGTTCTCGAGAGCACGCACAAGCGCTAGGTGTTATCATCGGCACTAACTGGGTTTGCTCTCAGCTTCCTCGGTTATGCTATAACTGCTCAAACAGTGGACTCACTCTCTACTGTTGAGCTTCTCCCCAATTACTAAAATCATTCATTGTGTTGTTTTCAACAAGGTAATCCACATCATCCATTCTAGTATGGGTATGCCATTCCTTCGAACTCCGCCAATCGATTGCTGTGATTTGCCTTAGGCTGATTTAGAGAGTCTCAATGATATCTATATCAAAGGTAATTCTTTTTGCCACTTAAGGTAATAATCTACGAATCACCCTCCTCCAGGATGTCCCGCTGTGGCATCACAGCAACTCAACCCCTCGCTACGTTGACAACCGTTCACCACCTTCTTAAGTGTGGAATTGTTGCCTACCTAGTGAACCCTCATCACCTGTTCCACTCCATCCCTCTAGATGTGTGCTTCGTGTCTCAGTTTGAGAGATGCTGCTATGTCTCATCCCATGAGTTCATCCTGAGTTGTTCGGTCTTTGAGAAGATCAATTCTTCTAGAGTTTTCCTTTCCTCTTCTTGTCTTGATAGTTGGAGTTCTCAGAGGAAGACGTCGAGACAATGATGGTGATCGAATCAATGTTCTTATGAAGGGCAACCTTGATCGTGAAGATTGTGTTAGGTTGCGTTCCCCATCGTCTTACCCTACGCTTGAATCTCGGGTCGAGATTCTTGTTTAGTGGGGGTGAGTTGTCACATCCCCAGTTTAGGCCTTGCTTGTTTTTGCTTTAGCATCCATGCATCATGTTTAAATTTTATGAAACTTGAAATGGGGGCTGATAAACCCTAGCAGCTAATGAATTCAACTAGGGTCAAAATAAAATCTTTTTCAATAAACCCAAAATGCCCTCTGGAAATGTTCATGATTTCTGGTAAAGGTGAAAACCTCTGCCAAAATGATGCACATATTTTTAGGCCATTCTGGATTTTTGAATTAAATCATTACTTATTTGCATTTGGGCATTTAAATACTATAAAATATTTTAAATGCTCAAATAATCCCAAACTGAAATGTTTACTGTAGGATATATTTCTAACAGTGGTCATGAGCAGTTGCATGATTTTTGGGATTGATTTAGTATTTTTAATAAAGCCACAAAGCTGCAGAAAAATAGAAAACAGGAAAAGAGAGATAGAGAGAGAAGTACCTGGCGCTCACCTCGCAGCCCACCTGGCCCAACTCCAGCGGCCCAGCCCACCGCAGCCTCCATCGTCTTCAACCTCCTGCCAGTAGGCAGGAGGGCGTGTGGCCACCGCGCGCCGGCACGCGCCCGAGCCACCTTCTGCTTCCGCCGCTTCTGGAGCCAGCCCCGAGTGCCACGCACTCCCCCTTGACCCCTGCACCTCTCCTTTCTCCCCCTGGACCCCATCCTCTCCTCTGCTCTCTCTCCCTCTCTGCCCGAGCGGAGCTTGTTGCCACCGACGCCGTTCGCCGCGGCCACAGCCACCGCCCCGCCTCGCCGACGCTCCAGAAAGCTCCGCCTCGTCTCCCTCTTCATCCTCACCCAGACGAAAGGCGCCGGAAGCCCCTGGATGCCGCTAGCTCCGCTGTTCCCCTCCTCGGCCACCGAGGATCGCCGTCGTCAAATTCGTCGCCGTTCGGCCTTCCCCGAGCTCGCCGTCCACCTCTACGGGATCCACGTGAGCTCCTCCGTCGTTTCCCCCTCTCCCCTGACTCGTTTTCTTCCTCTAACACCGATACCCGTCGGAGCCGAGAGCTCTTCACCGCCGGCCATGTCGCCGCCGTAGCCACCGTTGCCTAGAGCTGCAACCGAGCATGCAGCCGTGCTCAGTGCACCCCCAGGAGGCCATAGCACCCATCTGCACCCTCTGCTGTGCTCCCTAACGCCGACCCCGAGCTCGCCCGAACTCCGACCGCCGCCGTGAGCTCGACACCGGCGAGTACAACGCACCCCGCCCGCTCATTCCTGCTCTGTTGGATGCGGAAGAGCACGGGCTCCCTTCTGGTGGTCTCCCCGCACCTAAACGCAGCCCCTAGCGCCGCCCAGTAGCAACTCCGCCGCACGGAATGGTCGCCGCCGGCCAAACTCCGGCGAGCCGACGTGGCTCCGTCATTAGGAGCTAACCCAGCTAACTAAACAACCTACAACCACTGACAGTGGGCCCCACCCCTGGTCAAACCCCAGTCAGCGCTGGGTTTGACCGGGATTAGTTCCTGTGTCACTGACGTGTGGACCCCGCACGTCAGGTTTGACCTGGACCTGGCCGTTGACTCGCTGACGTCATGATGGCGTCAGGCTGACACAGTTAATTCTTTCTGGATTTAAAAATAATTCAGGAAATTCCAGAAAATGTCCTAAACTTCTAAAAATCATATAAAATCAACCGTAGCTCCAAATCAAATAATTTATATATGAAAAATTATCAGAAAAATCCAATCTATCCATCTGTACCATTTGCGTGCATGTTTGAACAACTTAAATCTGCTGTATACAACAATTTGAATAAATGGCATTTGAAATGCCTCATGTGGAGTTTGAATTTGAATCTTGGATTCAAACCAACTTCATTTAATCTGGTTTTAGTTGCATTAGCACAAACCACAACATATTGCCATGTCACATTCATGCATCATATTGTTGCATTGCATTGATTGTGTTTCTTCTTTGTTTGGCGGTGCTTGTTCCCTCTCAGTAGACGTGTACCAACGATGTGATCGATGACACCGATGAAGAACTATACTATCTTCAGAAGTGCCAGGCAAGCAAAACCCCCTTGTTCATTCTGATAAAATCCCACTCTCTCGCTCCTGCTCTCTTTTACTGCATTAGGACAACAATAATTCATCTGTTACTTGCTGCGGTAGCTGAACCCCTTTATCCTCTGCATGACCTGTCATTGCCACAGTAAATACATGAAACCCACTAGCATGAGTAGGAGTTGTTTGAGCCCTGATGTGCCTACTCATTCATGCTTGTTTGTCATGCCTGCTATTGCTTAGAGTTGAGTCAGGTATGATTCATCGGGGATGAATCGGAGGTGTGTGAACATGTCCTACTATTGAGAGCTAAGTGTTGAACACGATTTGGTAAAGGTAGCGGTGAGAGGCCATGTAGGAGTACATGGTGGGTTGTCTCATTGCAGCCGTCCTCAGGAACTGAGTTCTGTGTTTGTGATCCATGAATAGTTACTACCACACATTGGGCTCCGGGCGCTCCAAGCTCTCTCGGCTTATTAATCAACTTGATCTCTGTCCAGGAGTTGCAACTAGTTTCTGGTGTTTGTAGGTAGTGTTAGTAGTCTACCAAGTGGCACCCGGTACAGGTGGGCTTGGGACAGACTAGGCACAGTGGCCCGGTGTACCAAGTGGCACTCGGATGGTGGACTTGGGAACCCTTCACACATCGTTTGGGGCCGTGAGCGACACCTCGCCCGGATCTCCTTGCGGATGGAACCCGAATAGGCAATAAACCTGGACGAGAGACTTGTGTGGTTAGTCAGGTCATGGCCGACACCCTCGCTGGGCTTCCGCTTGAAGGTTGCCGAGTACATGTCGTGTAAACAGCGGTAAGTGGTGAGAGTGTGTGTGAAGAAGTACACCCCTGCAGGGTTAATATGATCTATTCGAATAGCCGTGTCTGCGGAAAAGGACTTCTGGGTTGCCTGTACAGTTCATAGACAAGTGAAAGTGGATACTCTAAAATACGCAAGATAAGCGTGAGTGCTATGGATGGCGTTCTCGTAGGGAGACGAGAGCGGATCCATAATGGTGTATTGATATGGTGAATATGTGGACTCGTGTGCGCCACCTCAAAAGAGTTACTTGCAGTCGTAGTTCAGGTTAGCCACCGAGTCAAAGCTGGCTTGCTGCAGTTAAACCCCACCACCCCCTTTGTTGATAATGATGCATATGTAGTTAGTTCTGATGTAAGTCTTGCTGGGTACATTTGTACTCACGTTGCTTAATTTATGTTTTTGCAGAGAGATCTCAGTCTCGCTAGTAGTTCCACGTGGACTTCGACGTTTAGCTTGTTACCTCAGCTACGATCTTGTGCCCTCGGCAGGATCTGATAGACAGTCAGGCTTCTCAGCCTTTTTCTTTTGTAGATGTCTGTACTCAGACATGTTAAGCTTCACTTGTGCTTGACTTGTTTGCTCTGAATGTTGGGTCATGAGACCCATGATTGTAATATCTCGCTCCTCGGAGCCTATTGAATAAAATACTTGAGTTGTAGAGTCATGTTGTGATGCCATGTTGTGTTTGCACATATCGAGCATATTGTGTGTATGTTATTGAAATGCTTGGTATGTGTGGGATCTGACTATCTAGTTGTTTATCCTTAGTAGCCTCTCTTACCGGGAAATGTCTCCTTGTGTTTCCACTGAGCCATGGTAGCTTGCTACTGCTCCGGAACACTTAGGCTGGCCGGCATGTGTCCTTCTTCGTTCCTGCGTCTGTCCCCTCGGGGAAATGTCACGCGATGAATTCTGGAGTCCTGTTAGCCCGCTACAGCCCGGTTCACCGGAGTCCTGCTAGCCCAGTGCTACAGCCTGGATTCACTCGCCGATGACCGACACGTTCGTTGTTGGGTCATGTATGCCTGTCCCTGTAAGTTAGTGCCACTTTGGGTTCACGACTAGCCATGTCAGCCCGGGTTCTTTGTCATATGGATGCTAGCGGCACTATCATATACGTGAGCCAAAAGGCGCAAACGGTCCCGGGCCAGGTAAGGTGGCACCCGTGGGAATACCGTGCGTGAGGCCGCAAAGTGATATGATGTGTTACATGCTAGATCGGTGTGACTTAGGATCGGGGTCCTGATAGCTTTGGTATCAGAGCTTGACTGTCTGTAGGTTTACCAAGCCAAACTGGTCGAAGTTGAGTCTAGAAATTCTTTAGTTATGTAAGGGAATTGATTGTGGGATGGAACGTAAGGCTCTTTTTACTCCTTTACCTCATGCCCTTCTGATCTGAGTCATCTTACCTTCCTACGGGGTTAAGAAACTAGGCTTCTCATCTTTCTATCAGGATCACGTGTTACTACTCTGTAGACTTATAAGATTGTTGATTCAAGCCTCAGTTCAGTTTCTACTACTTCTGTATGTTAACTGTTGATCTCGAAACCTTGATATTGTGCTTCTGAGTGGCTATGCCACCATTTCTGTAGCATGTCTCCAATCTTTCGAGCATTTACAGCCGTCATGCTGTCCAAGTCATCCCAGGTTTCTAAATAGTCTGAAGCATTTGCAAATCCCTTCCTCTCGTTTTGATGTTCCTTTGGGCCAGATTAACCACACTAATCGGTGAGTTGAGGTACCCTATTGCCTCGACGTATATGTTGGAGTTATTATTATGACCTAGGTGTCTAGAGTATCACCTAGTAATCCAGCCATGCTTTGTGTTCCCAGTGTGATGATTCTGGCCATCATTCTCGAAAGCATCCTGTGATGCCAACTAGTTAGTAGGTATTCTACTTCTGGGTTTTGAACCCGAGATTTACCCTACTTACTTCATGTTGATAGTGTTTGCTCGTCCCTTTAGGTTATTAGTAACCTTTGCGATAGTCCTCGAAGTTCGTGGTATTTCCTTCTTCCAAATACTATGAACCACTTTATGGCAGAAGTTTGTTGGATCAAAAGATCACAACAGGAATATCCTCGGTGAGTTCTCCATTCTATATTGTGGCTCTGCCAGTTCTACCTCTCTGCATGGATTATCCCGAAGAAACTTGTTGAACTCGTTTGACATGCTAATCCATGCATCCATAACTCAGAAAATCATATGTTCATTTGAGTTGTCCCCCTTTAGTTGTATTCCGATCCTTGTCTATCAAATTGATAGTCAGGAGTAGTTATGCATCCGTGTTCATCGATGCCACTACTCTTGTGGTCCATCAAGCCATTCTATTCCGAAATGACTAGGAGAAACAAACCCCAGAACCTCATCCATATCCAGGGTTGGGTCAAAGCAGTTGTAATTCGCAGATCAAAATGCCAATCCAGCTTCTGGTCTGTTCTACCTTGAAGTATTACATTCTTTATGTCAAGAGTATCATAGGAATGGCACCATCTCTTATGAATTCTTGATGAAGTGATACTTCTCGCCATTGTTCTTCATTCCTCGGTCTCTGTGTTTTTGCAACTGGAATGCCGACAAGTGAATGGTGATGTGTGAAATCTATACTCCTAGCAACTCCGTTGCCCTAGCAACTCAGTTGCTTGGTAGTTAAATGGACAACAACCTCATCCTTATCATGTTGGTTATTGAATCATCATTCTAAGATTGATTCTGCTACCTAGTCCATTTTCCTGGTGCACTCCTCGATCGATGAGTTAGGATTATTTCAAATCCTCGCTCTATTGATCATATCGTCTTGCCTTGAAAAGCAAGATTGTTTGCGAGCTTAATCACATATTGGTGGTTGGTAATTTTCCGAATATCTTCTCGGGAGTATTACCAGGTTGTCACCTGACCGCTATGTTGGGCTCGTGATCAAGTTGGTTGTTCATAAACCACCCCCTTCTCCAAAAATCTGTGTTGGATACCCTGAGCTAGTTGGTAAACTGAACAACAACTTGGAGAGTTGGAAGATGAAAGTTTGTCCGACTTAGTTCATTTTCAAAGGGATATCCTTGTGTTTATGTGGTTGTTGAAGAAAGATGATATCTCCACCAATTGGTCCCTGTGATCAGTTGTTGGATTTATTGCCCTGTCAAAATTTTGACTTGAGTATGGGCTATCGTCAAGTCAAGTCAGAACCGATGATATTCGTAATGTTGTCTTACTCGTGGTTGACCCTTGAGCATACACCATTATATCTTTGAGTCTGACCAATGCTATCATCTTGTTCACATGATTGTGGAATTCCATTGTATGGGATCCTAGATGAGTTGTTGTTGAGCCCATCGATAACATCCTTATCTTTTCCATGATTTTGTTGAATCTTAAGCTAGTGTTGGAAACTTTTATAAGCATTATCTTCATGTCTCGTGCATGAAGCATATGCTCGGATGTAAGAAGTGACTATCTCCAGTTCATGTGCTTTGGATGCAAGTTGCCGCCGTGAATTTAAGAAAAGTTGTTTTAACTTCCTCTGAAATCATCCCAAGTCAGTCATGCACGTGCGAAGTATTCCATGGTCTGATAGACTGATCATCTTCGTTCTATTGGTATCCCTAGCACACCAAGCCACTAACTGATTTGTTCCAGGAAAAGGAATTCCTTCATAAGAGCTAATCATATGACTTATGCAAGGACTTCGTTATCCGCGATGATGGTTCCCTACCAGAACTCGGTAGTGTTTTATTGTAAGACTACCATGTGATCATGTTTGTCTGGGACAACGTGTTCACGTGTTTCTAGCAGAACCAGCTCATGTTTTGGAGCTTACTATCGTAGTTCATTTCCCGAGAATCTCGCAATGTCATTTCGTCGATTTGTGTTGCAAACTTTCATTTTTCTTCCTAGACTCGATGAGTCTGGAATATCCTGACACCAACCAGATCTGAATCTCAGGCAGATATGATGGTTGGAACATTTCCCAAGAACTATAATATTGGTCCCTCGATAACCGGTAAAGTGGATGTCGTGGCCAACACACCCAGCCGGAAGACCTATTATTGTAGTATATTGATTGAGGAAGTTGGCCACCTCCCCATAAGGATTTCGTAGGATCTACTCCCTAGTTGTTCCTTATGGATTTTTGTGTTCCCGAAGTCCGACCTTTTACTTGATGTTCTAGATATCAAACCATATCTATGAATGGGTTACACTAGTACATCAAGGAGAACATTAGAAGCAGAGTGCTAAATGTCTCTCGGTCGATTTTCCAGATTTTGTTCCCCTTGGCCTCGCTAAGGTGAAATCTGAGAAGGTGTTGTCTTCCTTTGCATCTGCATTGTCCATCACTATTCATCATGGTAGTACGTTGTGTTGCCAGGTTCCTTGACACGGATATTGGTAAAACCTTGATGAATATGGAAATGCTCAAGTTCTCGAGAGCACGCACAAGCGCTAGGTGTTATCATCGGCACTAACTGGGTTTGCTCTCAGCTTCCTCGGTTATGCTATAACTGCTCAAACAGTGGACTCACTCTCTACTGTTGAGCTTCTCCCCAATTACTAAAATCATTCATTGTGTTGTTTTCAACAAGGTAATCCACATCATCCATTCTAGTATGGGTATGCCATTCCTTCGAACTCCGCCAATCGATTGCTGTGATTTGCCTTAGGCTGATTTAGAGAGTCTCAATGATATCTATATCAAAGGTAATTCTTTTTGCCACTTAAGGTAATAATCTACGAATCACCCTCCTCCAGGATGTCCCGCTGTGGCATCACGGCAACTCAACCCCTCGCTACGTTGACAACCGTTCACCACCTTCTTAAGTGTGGAATTGTTGCCTACCTAGTGAACCCTCATCACTTGTTCCACTCCATCCCTCTAGATGTGTGCTTCGTGTCTCAGTTTGAGAGATGCTGCTATGTCTCATCCCATGAGTTCATCCTGAGTTGTTCGGTCTTTGAGAAGATGAATTCTTCTAGAGTTTTCCTTTCCTCTTCTTGTCTTGATAGTTGGAGTTCTCAGAGGAAGACGTCGAGACAATGATGGTGATCAAATCAATGTTCTTATGAAGGGCAACCTGGATCGTGAAGATTGTGTTAGGTTGCGTTCCCCATCGTCTTACCCTACGCTTGAATCTCGGGTCGAGATTCTTGTTTAGTGGGGGTGAGTTGTCACATCCCCAGTTTAGGCCTTGCTTGTTTTTGCTTTAGCATCCATGCATCATGTTTAAATTTTATGAAACTTGAAATGGGGGCTGATAAACCCTAGCAGCTAATGAATTCAACTAGGGTCAAAATAAAATCTTTTTCAATAAACCCAAAATGCCCTCTGGAAATGTTCATGATTTCTGGTAAAGGTGAAAACCTCTGCCAAAATGATGCACATATTTTTAGGCCATTCTGGATTTTTGAATTAAATCATTACTTATTTGCATTTGGGCATTTAAATACTATAAAATATTTTAAATGCTCAAATAATCCCAAACTGAAATGTTTACTGTAGGATATATTTCTAACAGTGGTCATGAGCAGTTGCATGATTTTTGGGATTGATTTAGTATTTTTAATAAAGCCACAAAGCTGCAGAAAAATAGAAAACAGGAAAAGAGAGATAGAGAGAGAAGTACCTGGCGCTCACCTCGCAGCCCACCTGGCCCAACTCCAGCGGCCCAGCCCACCGCAGCCTCCACCGTCTTCAACCTCCTGCCAGTAGGCAGGAGGGCGTGTGGCCACCGCGCGCCGGCACGCGCCCGAGCCACCTTCTGCTTCCGCCGCTTCTGGAGCCAGCCCCGACTGCCACACACTCCCCCTCGCCCCCTGCACCTCTCCTTTCTCCCCCTGGACCCCATCCTCTCCTCTGCTCTCTCTCCCTCTCTGCCCGAGCGGAGCTCGTCGCCACCGACGTCGTTCGCCGCGGCCACAGCCACCGCCCCGCCTCGCCGACGCTCCAGAAAGCTCCGCCTCGTCTCCCTCTTCATCCTCACCCAGACGAAAGGCGCCGGAAGCCCCTGGATGCCGCTAGCTCCGCTATTCCCCTCCTCGGCCACCGAGGATCGCCGTCGTCAAATTCGTCGCCATTCGGCCTTCCCCGAGCTCGTCGTCCACCTCTACGGGATCCGCGTGAGCTCCTCCATCATTTCCCCCTCTCCCCTGACTCATTTTCTTCCTCTAACACCGATACCCGTCGGAGCCGAGAGCTCTTCGCTGCCGGCCATGTCGCCGCCGTAGCCACCGTTGCCTAGAGCTGCAACCGAGCACGCAGCCGTGCTCCGTGCACCCCCAGGAGGCCATAGCACCCATCTGCACCCTCTGCTGTGCTCCCTAACGCCGACCCCGAGCTCGCCCGAACTCCGACCGTCGCCGTGAGCTCGACACCGGCGAGTACAACGCACCCCGCCCGCTCATTCCTGCTCTGTTGGATGCGGAAGAGCACGGGCTCCCTTCTGGTGGTCTCCCCGCACCTAAACGCAGCCCCTAGCGCCGCCCAGTAGCAACTCCGCCGCACGGAATGGTCGCCGCCGGCCAAATTCCGGCGAGCCGACGTGGCTCCGTCATTAGGAGCTAACCCAGCTAACTAAACAACCTACAACCACTGACAGTGGGCCCCACCCCTGGTCAAACCCCAGTCAGCGCTGGGTTTGACCGGGATTAGTTCCTGTGTCACTGACGTGTGGACCCCGCACGTCAGGTTTGACCTGGACCTGGCCGTTGACTCGCTGACATCATGATGGCGTCAGGCTGACGCAGTTAATTCTTTCTGGATTTAAAAATAATTCAGGAAATTCCAGAAAATGTCCTAAACTTCTAAAAATCATATAAAATCATCCGTAGCTCCAAATCAAATAATTTATATATGAAAAATGATCAGAAAAATCCAATCTATCCATCTGTACCATTTTCATGCATGTTTGAACAACTTAAATCTGCTATATACAACAATTTGAATAAATGGCATTTGAAATGCCTCATGTGGAGTTTGAATTTGAACCTTGGATTCAAACCAACTTCATTTATCTGGTTTTAGTTGCATTAGCACAAACCACAACATATTGCCATGTCATATTCATGCATCATATTGTTGCATTGCATTGATTGTGTTTCTTCTTTGTTTGTCGGTGCTTGTTCCCTCTCAGTAGACGTGTACCAACGATGTGATCGATGACACCGATGAAGAACTATACTATCTTCAGAAGTGCCAGGCAAGCAAAACCCCCTTGTTCATTCAGATAAAATCCCACTCTCTCGCTCCTGCTCTCTTTTACTGCATTAGGACAACAACGATTCATCTGTTACTTGCTGCGGTAGCTGAACCCCTTTATACTCTGCATGACCTGTCATTGGCACAGTAAATAGATGAAACCCACTAGCATGAGTAGGAGTTGTTTTAGCCCTGATGTGCCTACTCATTCATGGTTGTTTGTCATGCCTGCTATTGCTTAGAGTTGAGTCAGGTATGATTCATCGGGGATGAATCGGAGGTGTGTGAACATGTCCTACTGTTGAGAGCTAAGTGTGTGAACACGATTTGGTAAAGGTAGCGGTGAGAGGCCATGTAGGAGTACATGGTGGGTTGTCTCATTGCAGCCGTCCTCAGGAACTGAGTTCTGTGTTTGTGATCCATGAACAGTTACTACCACACATTGGGCTCCGGGCGCTCCAAGCTCTCTCGGCTTATTAATCAACTTGATCTCTGTCCAGGAGTTGCAACTAGTTTCTGGTGTTTGTAGGTAGTGTTAGTAGTCTACCAAGTGGCACCCGGTACTGGTGGGCTTGGGACAGACTAGGCACAGTGGCCCGGTGTACCAAGTGGCACCCGGATGGTGGACTTGGGAACCCTGCACACGTCGTTTGGGGCCGTGAGCGACACCCCGGCCGGATCTCCTTGCGGATGGAACCCGAATAGGCGATAAACCTGGACGAAAGACTTGTGTGGTTAGTCAGGTCGTGGCCGACACCCTCGCTGGGCTTCCGCTTGAAGGTTGCCGAGTACATGTCGTGTAAACGGCGGTAAGTGGTGAGAGCGTGTGTGAAGAAGTACACCCCTGCAGGGTTAATATGATCTATTCGAATAGCCGTGTCCGCGGAAAAGGACTTCTGGGTTGCCTGTACAGTTCAAAGACAAGTGAAAGTGGATACTCTAAAATACGCAAGATAAGCGTGAGTGCTATGGATGGCGTTCTCGTAGGGAGACGGGAGCGGATCCATAGTGGTGTATTGATATGGTGAATATGTGGACTCGTGTGCGCCACCTCAAAAGAGTTACTTGCAGTCGTAGTTCAGGTTAGCCACCGAGTCAAAGCTGGCTTGCTGCAGTTAAACCCCACCATCCCCTTTGTTGATAATGATGCATATGTAGTTAGTTCTGATGTAAGTCTTGCTGGGTACATTTGTACTCACGTTGCTTAATTTATGTTTTTGCAGAGAGACCTCAGTCTCGCTAGTAGTTCCACGTGGACTTCGACGTTTAGCTTGTTACCTCAGCTACGATCTTGTGCCCTCGGCAGGATCTGATAGACAGTCAGGCTTCTCAGCCTTTTTCTTTTGTAGATGTCTGTACTCAGACATGTTAAGCTTCCGCTTGTGCTTGACTTGTTTGCTCTGAATGTTGGGTCATGAGACCCATGATTGTAATATCTCGCTCCTCGGAGCCTATTGAATAAAATACTTGAGTTGTAGAGTCATGTTGTGATGCCATGTTGTGTTTGCACATATCGAGCATATTGTGTGTATGTTATTGAAATGCTTGGTATGTGTGGGATCTGACTATGTCTTGTTTATCCTTAGTAGCCTCTCTTACCGGGAAATGTCTCCTTGTGTTTCCACTGAGCCATGGTAGCTTGCTACTGCTCCGGAACACTTAGGCTGGCCGGCATGTGTCCTTCTTCGTTTCTGTGTCTGTCCCCTCGGGGAAATGTCACGCGATGAATTCCGGAGTCCTGTTATCCCGCTACAGCCCGGTTCACCGGAGTCCTGCTAGCCCAGTGCTACAGCCTGGATTCACTCGCTGATGACCGACACATTCGTTGTTGGGTCATGTATGCCTGTCCCTGTAAGTTAGTGCCACTTTGGGTTCACGACTAGCCATGTCAGCCTGGGTTCTTTGTCATATGGATGCTAGCGGCACTATCATATACGTGAGCCAAAAGGCGCAAACGGTCCCGGGCCAGGTAAGGTGGCACCCGTGGGAATACCGTGCGTGAGGCCGCAAAGTGATATGATGTGTTACATGCTAGATCAGTGTAACTTAGGATCGGGGTCCTGACAAAACTGTCACTTCTTCACGTCTACCACATGATTTCTCCTCAGGACAAAGTTACCATGATATTTGTATGCAAGTTATCATGCCTGTGTTGCATAACTTACCGTGCTATTTACATAGAATGTACCAGGCATCTATGCTTCAACAACTACATCCCTTAAAATTTACCACTGTGTTTTGTACACAAGTTATAAGGTCTTCGATGTGTAAAATACTGTCATACTTACACATAAGTTATCAGGGTATATGTACATCAACCTCCCCCCGGTCAAAGTTATCATGAGGGATTGTACATGAGTTACTGGGTCTACAGTTCGTATATTATCATGGTACTTGCACCTAAAAACCTGGGTGTGTTTCGGTAGCTTTTTCCATAGGTCAAAATTTACCACGAAGTTTTTGCGTAACTTATCACGCCTATAGCACGTGTGCCCCTCATGACACTAAACATTATGTGACTTTCTCGTGGCACGCCATGCGTTCTGTTCATCCAAGAGGCCCACGCACGAGTGAAAGCACAAGTGCTCCCTAGGTGGTTTTGGTAATTAATGTCAACATATCTCTTGTTGGACTAACACTTTTATCTAGTATATTTCAGACAAGTTCAACAATGAAGTGGCATGGACTAAAGGATGTGGAACTCCTTCAAGATGCTAAGGACAAGGAATTGGCTAAAGCTTCAAGCTCAAAACTCTTCATTTTATATTTTAGTGATCCAAGATCACATTGAGTCTATAGGAAAAGCCAATACTATCAAGGAGGGATGAGGTGTTGCTTAATGAGCCTCTTGCTTCATGTGCTTAGTGATATGCTCCAAAACCCTCAACTACTTTCTCACATCCTCATATGACATAAACCTAAAGCTAAAATCGGTCACACCGATTCTTTCTATCTGGCGCCACCGAGTTCAGATGTCATAGCCACTGCCACAAACCCTAGGCAAATCGGTCTCACCAATAGGGATCTCGGTCTCACCGAGATGGGATTGTAATCTCTCTATGTATGTCCATTATTAAAATTGGTCTTACCGAGTTTGAGCAATCGGTACTACCGAGATTACAATGCAAACTCTCTGGTTAACTTATTACCAAAATTGGTCCCACCGAGTTTGAGTAATCGGTCCCACCGAGTTTGCCTGACCAACTCTCTGGTTAGTAATTACCAAAATCGGTCTCACCGAGTTTGTGTAATCGGTCTCACCGAGATTACGTTATGCCCTAACCCTAACCATATCGGTCATACCGAGTTGCATTTCGGTCCCACCGAAATTCCTAACGGTCACATTGTTTACTAAATCGGTCTGACCGAGTTTATTGATTCGGTCCCACCGAGATTGGTAAATTGTGTGTAATGGTTAGATTTTGTGTGGAGGCTATATATACCCCTCCACCTCCTCTTCATTCGTGGAGAGAGCCATCAGAACAAACCTACACTTCCAACTTACCAGTTCTGAGAGAGAATACTCATGTGTTGAGGCCAATATATTCCATTCCTACCATATGAATCTTGATCTCTAGCCTTCCCCAAGTTGCTTTCCACTCAAATCTTCTTTCCACCAGATCCAAATCCTATGAGAGAGAGTTGAGTGTTGGGGAGACTATCATTTGAAGCACAAGAGCAAGGAGTTCATCATCAACGCACCATTTGTTACTTCTTGGAGAGTGGTGTCTCCTAGATTGGCTAGGTGTCACTTGGGAGCCTCCGACAAAGATTGTGGAGTTGAACCAAGGAGTTTGTAAGGGCAAGGAGATCGCCTACTTCGTGAAGATCTACCGCTAGTGAGGCAAGTCCTTCGTGGGCGACGGCCATGGTGGGATAGACAAGGTTGCTTCTTCGTGGACCCTTCTTGGGTGGAGCCCTCCGTGGACGTGCGCAACTGTTACCCTTCGTGGGTTGAAGTCTCCATCAACGTGGATGTACGATAGCACCATCTATCGGAACCACGCCAAAAATATCCGTGTCTCCAACTGCGTTTGAATCCTCCAAAACCCTTCCCTTTACATTCTTGCAAGTTGCATGCTTTACTTTCTTTTGCTCATATACTCTTTGCATGCTTGCTTGCTATGTGTTGTGAATGTTAAACTTGTGCCTAAACTCCACTTAAACTTAAAGAATCCTAAAAACTGCAACTTTGGTACTTAGTTTCTAATCAGCCCCCCTCTAGACACCTCTTCTCAAGGTCCTAGAGCGAGGCGAGTGTATGTTTTTAACAACTTAGTTTCCTTTGATACAAAAGTTGCCATCATGTTTATATTGCAAGTTATCGGTTATGCGGTGCTTATATTATCATGTTATTTACACAAAAAATATTGAGGATGTTTTGAACAACTTTTTCCCGGGATAAAAAGTTATCATGGTGATTCTAGGTAACCTATCAAGCCCTTAGTGCTTAAAATATCATGCTATTTACACAAAATTTATCAGGGGTATGTTTTAGCAAATCCCCCTTCCCCCACGGGTCAAAAACTTATCATGGTGTTTAGTTATCGAGTGCATATGTTTTCATGCTATTTACACATAAAAATGCCAGGGGAGGGAGGTATACTACCGTGCTATTTACACAGAAGATGTCGGAGTATCTTTTCAAAAAAAATCCCTACGGTCAAAGTTACCATGGTGTTTCTACATCAGCTATCAGATGTGCTTTGCGTATATTACCATCTATTTACACATAAATTATCGGGTATCTTTTCACATTTGTCTTCCCCAATGGTTAAAGTTACCACGATGTTTGTATCTAAATCAGGTCTATGGCGTGAATGTTATCGTGCTATTTACATAAATTACCGGGGGGCGGGTTCAACAAATTTATTCCCAATGATCAAAGTTACCACAAACATGTCAAAAACAGTATTTTCCTTAGCTTGCTCAACAATGAGTGTCATAGGTGAGGTGGTTAGCTCCCTTTGTTGATTACCTGCAGAACAGAGATCAAATCCTAGTCCAAGCATTATTTTTGCTGAAAATCGGGAAGGCGCGTGGGCCATAATTGACGATTACGAAAATTAGGAAGGCACGAGCGGGTGTGCCCTATAAAACCGGGGAGGGCGTGCGGGAAAGGAAAGAAATCGGGGGAGGTCGTGCGAGAAAGGAAGGAGATCGGGAGGCGTGCAGGAAAGGAAATAAATTGAGAGGACGTGCGGGGAAGGAAGGAGATCGGGAGGGAACTCACGATGCTGGATGCGTGTGGCAGTTTCGCAATCTGCCACACGGTTGCCAAATACATTTTTCGTTATATATATATATAGGACTATTCTGTACTGGTAATAGAATATTATTCTGTTACCCTCGCCCCCTATAAGGCGCGACGCGTCCACCACCGTCGAATCCCCCCGACCCCAACCCACCTTCTTCTGCCGGAGGCAAGCATCGTGGGCGAGCAAGTGACAGCGCCAGCCGGAGCGAGGGAGCCCGCGGCGCCATGGCTGGCCAGCGATGGATCTGCCACCGCCTCCTTCCTCCCTCGGTCGCCGGCTCCAACGACGGGGTCGTCATCTCCGCCTCCTGCCTCCCTCCATCGTCGGATCCATCGACAGGGCCGTCATCCCTGCCTCCTGCCTTCCTCCGTCGCCGGATCCACGATGGGGTCGTCATCCCTGCCTCCTGCCTCCCTCTATCGCTGGATCGATCGACGGGGCCGCCATCCCCACCTCCTGCCTCCCTCCGTCGCCGGATCCATCGACAGGGCCGTGATCCCCACCTCCTGCCTCCCTCCGTCGCCGGGGCTCCTTCTCCAGGGCAGTGATCCCCACAAGGTGATGCCTCAACGAACCTCTTCGCCAGACGTCCACCACAAGCAAGAGCTGCATCAATGGCGTCGGCTCCCAAGAACATGCCAGTACGACGCCCATGAGAGGTAGAAGAAGAAGTCAGTCCACTGGAGGTAATGCCTGCTTCCCGCGTTTCTGTCAGTCCATCAGTTCATCAGTCTTGCTAAGAAGAAGAACCCGATGGTACATTAAAATGCTTGCATCAGTTCATTTACACCCCTGCCACTTGATGCACGATTAGGATGTCGAGGTTACTGTCAGTACCTCTAATATGCTAGCTTTAGTTCAAGTAGAAAAAACTTAAACTTGTGCATCAGTCCAAGTAGATAGTACTAAGGTTCAGCTACCACTGAAAAGTTGTATGTTGTTATTTCTAAGAGTACAAGTCATGTAGTTGCGTCAGTTCGAACGAGTAACAAAACTGTTACTGAAAAAAATGTTACACAGTAAGTTCAATGATACATAAACTAGTAGTACTTGTAATGTAGATGCATTGATGCACGATTAGGATGTCGAGGTTACTGTCAGTACCTCTAATATGCTAGCATCAGTTCAAGTAAAAAAAAACTTAAACTTATGCATCAGTCCAAGTAGATAGTACTAAGACAGTGCCACAGTTACACGGTAAGTTCAATGATACATAAACTAGGAGTACTTCTAGTGTAGTTGCACAAGTACATCAGTTTACAAGCAATGCAAAAAAACAGTACATCAGTACATCAGTGTTGACCATGAACGTTCATCAGTTCGACTGAAAAACAAAATCAGATTAATCCCAAAACTATTGAATGTCATTTGCAGAAGCATGCAAGGCGGCGCACACAGCGAGCATTTGGTGAGCCAAACAGATATGGGGCACCACCTCATTGGGTAACACCACAAATACCGCCTGGATACTTCAACAATACAGGCAGATTTCAAGATACACCGGAATCATCAGAAGCTCGGACAGGTTCTTCTATGCAACAAACACCAATATCTGGGAATACAAGCTTTGCCGCTGCTGGGTTGCAACAAGGCCAACAATATGACCAACATCAAATATTTTCCTTCCCCAGCACATGCAAAAAGCCAAGGACAGGAAGCCGTGGATGGGTTGCAACAAGGCTTCCACCAGTCGCTTCGTTAACATCAATCATCCGTGCTGCAAAAGCGGTGGCGACAGGAAGACCAGGCCAAAGAGACAGAAATTTTGGCCACTCTAGCAGGTTCAAAAGTACAAGATATGAGCCATACAGACAGGAGCTACCTCACAATGAATCTGAGGGGAGACGGCCATACAATGAGAGACGGAGAACTTCGTCAACATTGCTCCCTCCAAGAGATGCGTTACTGCATGTGCCAAGGGTGACACCACCCGCGCCCATAAACCAGGGTGAACAACAAACACCGGAGGCAGCGCGGAGCTATACACATGTAAGTATCCATATAGAAATAAAAAATACAAGCACAGTCCATACCATGGTGCTGTGACCACCCCATCTAACATTTTCATCACTATGTTTTTGTTTGGTCACTGTTGCGTGCAGCCACCTGACATTGAAGCTTACGTTCTTCCAAGGCTAGAGATGCGGTTTGAAACTTTCTAAGAAACAAAGAACTCTACAACGTATATGCGAAGCACACGGGTTTTGCTGTCAGGGAAGGCCCCAAGTTTAAGACCAGAGCCTACCTTTATTGCACGTGCCATGGAGTTTATGAATCCAAGGTGTTTGAAGCAAATAGACAGCATAACAAGATGACAGCTAGAACTAACTGCGGGGCTAAAATGAGGCTCAAGAAGGAAAATGATGGAATATTTGTCGTAAAAGAGATAGTCTGGGAACACAACCACAGGCTACAGCTCACCGCAGAAATGCTTGTCTTCTTGCACTCCCACAAAAACTTTGACAAGACAATCTTGGAGTACGTCAAGTACCTGCAGTTCAAGGGCATTGAACACGCGCAAATCATGAGCATACTAGGCGGTGATGACCCTGGTAGCTACTTCCTCGAAATGAATGCCAAAGACCTGATTAACCTCTAAGTACAAACTTCTTCTCCTCCCATAAACCGCCTCCATCTTTTTTCCTCTGTCAGTACAAACATATTACGCAACCCATGACCTGACGCCAGTTCAACATGCATTTTTGAATGAACTTTTAATATGCAGGAAAGCAAAGAATTCAAGGATGGATGATGTGGACGATGTCCTAAAGACTGTCAACTTCTTTAGGGAGATGAAAGCTACAAACAAGGAATTCTTCTGTGACATGCAGCTCGATGAGTTTGACAGAGTTAAGAACATATTCTGGGCGAACGCAAGCTGCCGAGGGGCGTATCAGGACTTTGGGGACTGCATAACGTTTGACACAACATATAAGACCAACAAGTACCATATGCCACTTGGGGTATTTGTCGGAACTAACAACCACTTACAAACTACATTCTTTGGTTTCGCCCTGATAAGAGATGAGGATGCAGATTCATTCAAGTGGCTGTTCAAGACATTTTTAAGGTGCATGAGAAGGAAGGCTCCTACATGCATCCTCACAGGTACAACCGCCATAACCACCCCCAACCACCACCCCCATCCAAAAAAAGGAAAACAACACAGTAAAAATGTTGTGTCAGTTCTATTTGTATATATGCACAACCATCTGCTGACCACTCCGAATCTATTTTCTCATTACCAGATCAGTGCCCGGCAATGGCTTTGGCGGTCGCAGATGTTTTCAAGAACACAGTACATAAGCTATGCCACTGGCACATTATGAAGAAGTACAGGGAACACCTCGCATACCTGTACTACCTGCACATTATGAAGAAGTACAGGGAACACCTCTGCTGACCACTAGCTCAACTAGCCCCTCATGCCAACCGAGTTTGAGGATGCCTGGAAAGACTCATGGATAAGTACAACCTCCACGATGATGCCACAATGGTGGGCATGTGGAACAAGCATGAGGGATGGATATCAGCCTACTTCAAAGAAATTTTCTGCGCCAAAATGACATCCACACAGGAAAGTGAGAGCATGAACTATGTGCTCAAGAAGAACTATGTAAGTGAGAGACATAACCTACACCGGTTTGTCAGCCAGGTAAACTCCTACGTCAAAACTAGGAGGCAGACAGAGAACCAGGAGACAATGGCTAACCGGGTATAGCTCTATCACTTGTCGTAAGGCAAAACAACATGCTTACTAAAGTAAAACTTTATTACAAGTTTTTGCTGCGAGAAAACTAACAATTTCGTCATCATTCTTGCATGTGCAGAAGGAACAGAACACACTGACCTTCTATGGGTTTGACACCCAGATGGCAAAGTTGTACACACGAGCTGTGTACAGCGAGATCAGAAATAGGTTAAAACTGAGCACACTCTTCACGGCGATAGAGACGGAAGAGCCCACAAAGTACCTTGTGTGGTACAACAACCCGCAAAAACTATCTGTGTGGGCTCAGCACGCGTTCCAGGTGGTTGCAGACCCCACGGGAGAAACATATGAGTGCGAGTGCAGGCTATGGGACCACACAGGTGAGGACTACAGAAAAGATGTCACATACTGTACTACTTTTTTTGCAAAGTTTTTGTTCGAATGAAATGACAAAAAACATGCACCTCTTCCAAAAACAATACATGTCTTTTCTGCGTGCATGTCCTGTGCATGATGCAGACAATTAAGGCTGCCAGCGTTCCAGAGAAATACATCCTCAGGAGATACACCAAACACCCGAACATCCAGCCAACATTTGACAGAAATGACTTGAGGACAGCAGCATCAAACAAGGCATCCCAATACTGCATTGAAAGCTCACTGCTGACGCTGAACATGAGGGTGCACAGAAAAAGCTTGAGAAGCCAAGAGCAAATGGCGAGGGCGCGCGTCGTCATGGACAAACTTGAACAAGAACTCGACGCCATGCATTCTGCTGAAAATGGAGGTGTCGCGGACAATGAAGCCATTGAGCAGGATATTGCTACAATGTTATCCGAGATGAACCATCTGGGAGGTATTGACCCATTTGACAATGAGGAAGAGGAGCAGCAGCAACCGGAGCTTGACCATGTGCACCCTCAAGAGCACCAACACGCTCACATGCGAGATCATGAGCTTGATGGTGCTATAGGCGAACGACATGATAATAGCACATCCTACGAGTAGCAGCAGGAAAGGGTGATTAAACCACCCATATTCTCAAACACAAAGGGGAGGAAGAGCAAGACACAAGCAGCAGCCAAAAAGCCACCACACCCCATCAAGCGCGTGGAATTTGGCCTGGACGGCAAACCTCTCGGGATAAGGGCATGCGGATTCTGCAACGTCGTGAGCAACCATAACTACCGCACATGCCCACTCCGCACAGATGCCACTGTCAACAAGAACAAGCAGATTGGAGCCACCCATCTTTCTGCCAATGCAGACAACACACGTAACAGCTACACTTGCCGCAAGTGTGGGGGAACTGACGGACATAATGCCCGCACGTGCAAAGTGGGCAAGGAGGTCAGTGGAGCTAAACAGAAATAGGGCAAGGTACAGAGTTCCAAGCAATCAAATGAAGACGATGAAGAAGAAGAGTTTGACGAGAATGACGGCCAATCAGACGAAGACAATGAAGATGACAGTGTCGGGGGCGAGGAAACTGAAACTGATGATGAAGCTGCCAAGGCTCAACCTGGAAAGGGCGCCGGCAAGGCACAACATTTGGGGACAGTTAGGAGAAGCTCAAGACTGAATAATACATAGTTGTTATCCTGCTGCGTCAACTAAAAAGTAACCTTGTAGTCTTAGTTGCATCAGCACACAATGAGGAAGCATTTCAGAAACACCGTCGTTACCAAAACTTATTTAGCTTTATCGTCGATTTCTCAATCAGTACTAAAGTTAAGATATAATTTCTGATTTGTGCCCGCTGGAGCAGTGACATTATTATGTAAACCATTTGATAATCATTTTGAATGCAGTCACAAATACGTTTGAAAAAACTTATCTGGATATATCTGACGCAAAACGCTACTGTCAACCAGTAACTCAGCAAAAAAATATGTCAAGGAAAAATTTAAACTCTTGTAGTACATCCGTACTGATAACTCTCAGTCGTCAGTACAAGGCAGAGTACACATCAGTACTGATATAATTTCTGATTTGTGCCCGCTAGAGCGGTGACATTATTATGTAAACCATTTGATAATCCTTTTGAATGCAGTCACAAATAAATTTGAAAAAAACTTATCTTGATATATATGACGCAAACGCTACTGTTGACTAGAAAATCAGCAAAAAAATGTCAAGGAAAAATTTAAACTCTTGTAGTACATCAGTACTGATAATTATCAGTCATCAGTAGAAAGGCATAGTAAAACAAACACACCCATGAACGATTCAAAAAAATATTGTTTTGAAAAAACAAAGCTATGCCTGCTTCTGTCAGTCCCAATTCAAAAAGACCATCAGTACATAAAAATAATTACCTCAAACAAAATGCGAATATAATACATCCTGTACTGATGGAAATCTAATTTATCTGTAAAAAATACTCACAGATTAGCTTGATATAAACAATCATTTAAAAAAATACAAAACATGTTTAAAAAACATTAGCACCACACATAGTCTCACTGGTATTTGGTGCGTTCAATTACACTTCAATAACCAGTCCAAGTACGACAGTAGAGGAGTTCAGACCTCCATCAACACTGACCCTGACACGTGCAAGTGGGATAAGAAGCTGATAAGTACAGCTTAACTATACGAATCGGTGCAACAGTAAAATGCCATCATCACCACCGCAGAGACGTGCAAGTGGGATTTAGCAGGTCATAAGTGCAGCTTGACAAGACTAGTCAGTTCAACAGTAAAAACCATTTCACTTGGATGGCTAGTTCTTCCACGCCTCCACCCGCGCCACCCACTGAGCGGTTGCCACAAGGGCCTGCAAACGGCGACCCCATGCCACAACACCCACTACACCCACGCCACCGACGAACCACCTCCCACAAATCCCCGTTCACGCACTGCCAAAAAACCCATTCTCTTCCATATCTCCCTCTTTCCCACAAACCACCATTGCCGCTTCCATCTCCACTACACACAAACCAAAAACTTCTCTCTCCTAAGCCCACAGTCGCCAGAGGAAGGCGATTGCGGAGGAACCGTCCGCCAAGCGTCATCATGCCGAGACGTCAGACAAGAGCAGCAACCTCGTCGACATTCACGTCCCTAGAGAGAAGCGCGAGTACACAACAACCCTCAAAGGGGTTGAACTCCACGGCAATGAGACGCTGGAGATCGTCTGCACCAGCGTACCGGAAAAGGCCTACAAGGTGATCTCCAGGCTCTGGAGGAAGCTTGGCGGCAGGAGTCGTAGGATCGTCGGTGTTGGTGTGCACTACACCAACGAAGATGAACCTCCCCAGATGGCAGCAGTCCTGCAGTTGTGCGTCGACGAACTCTGCTTGGTGTACCACATCGCAGCGGCCACAAAATGGTGAGCAATCCTACTCATTTGCCTTGTATATGGTTTATCTATTTTATTAGTACTGTATCCTGAAAATTTAATCAGACTTGTTTCCCAACTAGATGTACTAGTGTGGTTTGTGAAAAGTGGATGCACTACTGCATTTTCTCAAGTAGATATACTATAAATGTATTTTTGAACCTGATGCACTGGATTACTATTTGGAAAATCTTGCGGAAGATTAATTTGTGAAGTTGATCGACTAGTGTAGTTTCTGAAGTTGATCCAATAGAGTAGTCTATGTACTCGATGTATTAAAAAGATGTTTCTGAACTTGATGTAGTGAAGTATATTCTGAATTTGATCTAATGTTATTTTCATAAGAAAATAAACTAAGAACTTGGTGAAGCACTGGTTATGTGTTATCCTATTCAACAAAAGTAGACTAAACTAGTACCAATGCAGAACATACAACATTGACTGAAACTATGTATAATCCAAGAAGAAGAATAACATGATGTACTTAATTTAATTTCAGAACTTTTTTACTAGTTTTTGAAGTACATTCATCCATTGTTTATCCTACATAAACAACTACTTCATGGATTCATCACTTGTAAAACAAAACAAAAATGAATAATTCAAACATCAAAGTAATGCTAATATTCAAAATATCTCTCCCCTTGCAGGCCCAAGGGCCTGACCGAGATGCTGCAGCATGAGAGGTTGTTCACATTTGCCGGTTTCAGCATTGAAAGCGACAAAGAGAAGCTAAAGTTGTCCGGTATGGAGATCAACCCCAACAAGTTCATTGACATTCAGCGCAAGTGGAGAGTTCCATACACCGGAAAAGAGTACGACTCCTTGACTGATGTTGCAGCCAGCCTCATCCACCCATTCTACAAGGGCATGAAGAAGAAGATCAACATGCAGGAAGACTACAAACTATGGCGGACCAGCCCGCTGCTAGACAACCTCATCGAGTACGCAGGAGTAGATGCGTACGGCACGTACAAGTCATGGTTCATAATCGACTACATCACAGATGGTTCGGAATATGCGAAAGAGCGGGAGGATGAAAAATACTACGACCGCCCCTATTGCCCCTTTACGGGATGAAGATACATCAGAGCCTGCCTTCGTTTTACTTCCGCTTGTGCTTGCCTTTTATCTTGTTGTTTCAAATTAGTAGTTTGCTCTTGTTGGGTCGAACCAGTATGATTATGTTGTGCTTGTCATGTTTGAACAAGTTTAGTTATGTCATCAAGTACAATGTTTTGCTTATCTCATTATATAAGTTTGGTTAAGTTTGGTTTGGTAGCTTCGTATGTTGTTAATCCATCAT
Source organism: Triticum dicoccoides (assembly GCF_002162155.2). Classification (NCBI taxonomy): domain Eukaryota; kingdom Viridiplantae; phylum Streptophyta; class Magnoliopsida; order Poales; family Poaceae; genus Triticum; species Triticum dicoccoides. The sequence continues at coordinate 614,617,296 of NC_041383.1, forward strand.
TTCAAAATTGAAAAGTAGCTTCTGAATGGAACGATGTCGCTGCTCTAAAGTACTAGTTATGATGCAACTAATCACACAACGTTGTTCCATGTCAGTACAACTCAGTACACTTGATCGGACAATACATACTTACTACAATAAAAAATACAAAGAAGCATCAGTCCGTAAGCGCTACTATGAATGCACTGTCAGTATAACTCAGTCTACACGCAAGTACATAGTTCAGAAAATGACACCAGAAGACACTTAGGAATAATCACAAAAACAAACACAAAAAAGAAGGCGAAAAACTCAAATGAAAAAGATTACACTCACACAAAACTGACAAGAACTAGAACAAAAAGTATCAGCCCAAGTCACTGGTGGAGTCAAGTACTAGATTCAAACAAACAAAAAAAACAAAAAAAATTAACCGCCCAAGGTCAGGCCAAGGCCCTGACAATGCTAGATACTTGAAATCGAACCCGTGGGCGAATCCCTAGTAATCCGCACAACGCAGGACCCGCCGACCAGGGCCCACAGGACAAAAGAGAGAGAGAGAGCATCATGTATACGCGCTCAGGTAAGTGTTCAGAGGAGTTCGACTGGTGAGCGTCGGTTGCGCTTATAAACAGGTCCGGAGCCCCCTCGACTAGCGAGGTGGGACTAAACCCACAGCGCACGCGCACGACGCACTACACAGCCGCACGGACGAGCTATCTGGGCCGGAAAACGGCCCAATAGCCTGCATCGTCAACAAAACACCCCACCAATAAGCCCAGGTATACAAACCAGAGGGCGGGACAAAAGAAATATAAACTACAAGAAAAATGTTTGTCAATTAACCTAAAAAGGAAAAAATATGATACAAAAACAATAAACATCTAAAAAGAACAGAACTTAATAGCCTATCTATTAAATGTACATAATTTAAAAAACCGAATTAAATATTACTTCCAAGTTCAACTACTAAAACTCAAAAAGTTCAAACATATAATGTTTGTCAATTATTCTAAATTTCTTATTTATAGAAAAACTGACAAGTTCAACTACTAAAACTCAAAAAGTTCAAACATATAATGTTTGTCAATTATGCTAAATTTCTTATTTATATAAAATCTGACAAGTTCAACTACTAAAACTCTAAAAGTTCAAACATTATTTAAAAAACCGAATTAAATATTAGTTTCAAGTTCAACTACTAAAACTCAAAAAGTTCAAACATATAATGTTTGTCAATTATTCTAAATTTCTTATTTATAGAAAAACTGACAAGTTCAACTACTAAAACTCAAAAAGTTCAAACATATAATGTTTGTCAATTATGCTAAATTTCTTATTTATATAAAATCTGACAAGTTCGACTACTAAAACTCAAAAAGTTCAAACATTATTTTAAAAACCGAATTAAATATTAATTTCAAGTTCAACTACTAAAACTCAAAAAGTCCAAACATATAATGTTTGTCAATTATGCTAAATTTCTTATTTATATAAAATCTGACAAGTTCAACTACTAACTCAAAAAGTTCAAACATTATTTAAAAAACTGAATTAAATATTACTTTCAAGTTCAACTACTAAAACTCAAAAAGTTCAAACATATAATGTTTGTCAATTATTCTAAATTTCTTTATTTATAGGAAAACTGACAAGTTCAACTACTAAAACTCAAAAAAGTTCAAACATATAATGTTTGTCAATTATGCTAAATTTCTTATTTATATAAAATCTGACAAGTTCAACTA
>NC_041383.1:614619460-614633225 GCF_002162155.2 Triticum dicoccoides
CAAGTTGAACTACTAAAACTCAAAAAGTTCAAACATTATTTTAAAAACCGAATTAAATATTATTTTCAAGTTCAACTACTAAAACTCTAAAAGTTCAAACATATAATGTTTGTCAATTATGCTAAATTCATTATTTATATAAAATCTGACAAGTTCAACTACTAAAACTCAAAAAGTTCAAACATATATTGTTTGTCAATTATGCTAAATTTATTATTTATATAAAATCTGACAAGTTCAACTAGTAAAATGCAAATAGTTCAAATAGAATTTATTTGTCAATTCAGCTAAATTTCTTATTTATATAAAATCTGTCCACACCAAAACGAACGATCTGGTCATAAAATAATCTCAAACCCCCACCCCATCGAAAAAACAAAAAAAATCAGTTCAAACATACATATCACATCAGTACTAAAACAGCAGCATGAGTCAGGCCACTCGCACCGCTGTGACATCAAATTTCAAACCCGTGCGCTGTATGAAATTACAATTCAGTTCACATAGTACTAAACCATAAGTGCACTAAAATGAGAATACAAAAACTATAAAGGCCTAACTTAGGTTAGTACAGATGAAAATAAAATAAGTACAAGTTTTGAGCAACAACTCTCAGGGCACTGAAAAAAATGTTTTGAGATAAACTAGTGTATAAGACTTCGATGGATAAACAATACTTAAACATCCACACGAAAAAACATCACAAAGCATACGTCACCTAAACAGTGCAAAATGCCATCATCACCACCGTAGAGACGTGCAAGTGGGATTTAGCAGATCGTAAGTACAGCTTGACAAGACTAATCAGTGCAGCAGTAAAAAACGTTTGTCTTGGACGGTTAGTTCTTCCAGGCCACCACCGGCGCCACCCACTGGGAGGTTGCCACGACGCACTGCAAGCGGCGACCCCCACGACCACTACACCCACGCCCCCGACGAACTGCCTCCCACACACCATCGTCGACGCACTACAGAATACCCCATTCTCTTCCATCTCTGCCTCATTCACAGAACCACCATTGCTGCTTCCATCTCCACTACACACAAACCAAAAACTTCTCTCTCCCAAGCCCACAGTCGCCTGAGGAAGGCGATGGCGGAGGAACCGTCCGCCAAGCGTCACCATGGCGAGACGTCGAACAAGAGCAGCAACCCCGTCGACATTCACGTCCCCGTCGAGAAGCGCGAGTACACCAAAACGCTCAAAAGGGTTGAGCTCCACGGCAAGGAGATGCTGGAGATCGTCTGCACCAGCATACCAGACAAGGCTGACAAGGTGATGAGCAGGCTCAGGATGAAGGGTGGCGGCTTGTATCCGAGCTTCATCGGAGTTGATGTGGAGTACACCAAACAAGAAGAACCTCCACAGATGGCGGCAGTCCTGCAGTTGTGCGTCGAGGAACTATGCTTGGTATACCACATGACAGCAGCCACAAAATGGTAACCCATACTACTGTTCATTCATTTGTTGTACTAGTACTACTCACTAAAAACTTAATTAAACTTGTTTCCTAACTAGATGAACTACTATAGTTTATGAAGTGGATGCACGACTACATGTTTCTCAAGTTACATGCATTTCTGAAACTGTGAAGTGGATTTTTTCACTAGATTAGCATCTGAAAAAAAGTTTATAGCATTCTGAACTTGATGCACCAAATTAATTTCTGAACTTGATGTACTAGCATAGATTCTGATCTTGATGCACTAGTATAGTTTATAGAATTGATGTATTAAAAGATCTTTGGTGAAGTGGTATAGGTCCATATCTTGATGCACATGTTTCTCAATTTCTGAACTTGATATAGAATTAATGCACAAAGATGTATCAAGCACTGGTATAGGTCTTTTATTCAACAAAAAAGAAAACTGAACTTGAATCAAGCAGTGCATATATCATTGACTCTGGTAAAATGATTCTTGAATTTGGTGAAGCATTTGGTGAAGCAATAAAGATAGCAAAAAAGAAAAAAACACGGTGTAGTTGAATTTAATTTCAAGTCTTTGTGTACTAGTTTCTGAACTACATTCATGCATGACTCATAATATATAAGCATCTACCTCATGGATTAACACTTGTAAAACAAAAAAAGCAGAAGAATTAAATCTTCAAAAAAGAAGACTAATCTTTAAATGTGTGTCTCCCCCCTTGCAGGCCCAAGCGCCTCAACGACTTCCTGCAGCAGGAGAAATTGTACACATTTGTCGGTTTCAGCATTGGAGGTGACAAGCGGATGCTGGAGAAGTCTGGTTTGGAAATCAACCCCAACAACTTCATCGACATGCAGCGCAAGTGGAAAGATCCAAAGACCACCAAATACTATGACTCCTTGGCCGATGTTGCAGGTGGCGTCATCCACCCATTCTATGAAGGCATGAAGAAGAAGATGGACAGCGCAGACCACAAACTGTGTGGGACCAGCCCGCTGCCAGACAACCTCATCAGGTACGCTGGAATAGATGCGTACGCAACGTACAAGTCATGGAAGACAATCGACAACATCGTGACAGGTTGGGATATTTCAAAAGAGCAGGAGGCTGACCCCTACTACCACTGCAACTTCGTGGATGAAGATGCATGAAAGTCTGCATTCGTGTTGCTCGCGCTTCAGCCTGTCCTTATTCTTGTTGTTTCAGATGTGTAGTTTGCTTTCGTTATGTTGAACCAGCTACCTTATGTTATGTGTGTCAGGGTTTGAACAAGTTTGCCTATGTATATCAAGTACATCGTTTGCTTATGTCATCCAACAAGTTTTCTAGCTTCCTATTTTGTTGATCCATCATTTGAAGTTGAAGTAGGTTGAAGTTGAAACTTGATGGCTTCCACGCAGCACTAGTCATGGAGAAATAAAAATAACACATAAATATTTTCGCACAAAAAAACAGTGGCAGACTAACTAAGGACAAAAGCAAATACTAGCCTTGGACGCTCAGTACAGCTTAGATATGAACGGTAGTACTATAACACTAAAAAAATCAGTTTTTAGTTTCAGAAGAACACTAAAAAGACTAAGTTTCAGCCGAGGACAACATTCAGTACTAAAAGCATCGTGCTAATAGTAGTTAGAAATTCACTAAGTACTGCAACATGAAAAGCAAAGAAACACCAGTACGTATTTCCTAGTCACTAGCATGCTAGGACTGAAAGTTCTGGTACAGTTGAACACATGCTACATTCATTCTACAAAATATAAAAAGGAACGGGAAGCTTCAGTTCACATTCCCTAAAATAGTGACACACTAAGAATAACAGTAATAATACAACTGAAATCTCAGTACAACTAAGTCTATACGGCAAGTGCTATGATTATACCAAACATTGCCTGGAGAAGAACCACGGCCTAGAAAAAAAAGAAGGCCAAAACTAAATCAAAAAGATATTAGTTCGACAAAGGAGAAAAATAACAAGAAACACAACAGAAGACGTACTAGCCTCAAACAACACAAAAAATAATTAATTAATCAAAGTACTAGCACAATTGAAATCTCAGTAAACTTAGTTTATTCGGTAAGTGTTATGATGATACCAATTAATGCCTTGAGAAAGAAGTAGATTTGAACTTAAATGTAGCTAATTTAAACTAGTGCTTTAACTTTTACTATGAAGTTCAACTACTAAAGTTCAAGAAGTTCAAACAAAAATTTGGCACCAAATTTTAAAAATCCTTACGCTGAATGAGATTACAAATCAGTACTAACAGAACTATATCATAAGTACAAGAAAACGAGAGTACAGAAACTATAAAGGTCCAACTTATGTTGGAATCAGATAAAAATAAAATAAATCTCACTTTCTCAGCAACAACTCGTAAATACACTTGAAAAAAGGTGTTTTCAGTTCAACAACTATATAAGTCTTTAGTACAAAAAAATAAAACTTAACCAAAATGAATTCCTGATGAAACATACACAAAGTGAAACAGCTATTCAACCACACAATCATCATGGAAAAAAGTTTGTTAAACACTGTGCCACACTTAAACACAACACAAAATATATTAGTCAAACACTACAAGTAGAGCCTACAATGTTTTCAAGAGATATATCACACAACTATCCCATTCACTATGCAAATGATGACCATTTCTCCTATGCATCAGGAGCCAAAGCCTGAACCTCCTTGGGAAGCTCCGTAACCACAAGCTGGCTATTACGATTGAACACAACTCTATATAGATCCTCAGTGTTCCAATCAACAATGAGTAGCTGCAAAACAATAAAACAAATTATCAAAAATCATGACACATAAAAAGAAGGATACACAATAAGCCAAAAACAGAAAGTGAAAAGCTCAACAAGAACCCACATCATTATCTCGAATGTTCTCAATGATCTTTTCACCATCATAGCATCCCGCATACTTCAGAGTATAATGGCCACATTCATTTTCCCCTTGAAGTGGAACCTTGACAAACGTTGGTTTCTTTGCAAACAGCTCCTAATTGGGCTGCTTGCTCGCATTGTACTGAGCATCACCATACACAACCTTCATTACTTTGACCAATCTAGAAATCTGTAAAAAAACAAAAGAAACCACACAATTTTAGGTCTCAAAAAAAGCAGAAACAAAGATGCAGAAAAAATATTCCAGTACAGATAATAGATGTCACTCACAATCTTCTCGCAGTCTTTATGGTAGGTGTTCTATGAAGGACGGCGGTTCTTCGGATAAGGTAAAGAGTCAAGGATGTCAACGCTACTTCGGTACCGATTCATGACATATAAGGAATAGTGGTTCACTTTCTTATCCTTTGCTAAAACCATAGGCTTGAATAGAGGCATCATGATCTAAAAACAAATGACCAAAAAAGAGATGTTAAATATTCAAAATAAAAACTAGCATCACAACAAACAAATAAAAACCAAAAATCAGCTAGTAGATCTCACAAGGTCAGCACTGAGCAAGTCTTCCTTATCTTTAACATAGATCTTGAAATCTCTCGTTGCACTCTCCACATTAAACACTTTATTTTCATCACCGTAAAACGAATTGTCAAGCACAACCTACAAAAAAGCCGAAAAGAAATAGACAGTGGAAAAGGATCAACAAGCAAAGTATTATTAAAACTCGTAAAAACAATAGGCAGCCGTGTTCAACAGAAAGAAACCGATCTGATTGATTACCGTGATGAAATATGGACTCAGCAATATCCTTTTCCCAGATGCGAAATCAGCATTTCTCTGGAGATCTTGCTTCCAATCATCAATGAGGAAGTCCATTACATCACCCTTCATCATTTGCCCAGGTGAAAAAACTTCCCAGATGCGATTCCCAGTGAAGGTAGTTACGCTTTCATCAGGCTGAGGTATCATTGAGAATGTATTCCTGCAGCACACACAAGAACAAAAAGAAGGAGAAGCAAGATAAGGCATTCATAGCAGTTCAAGTTGTATAAAAAGTAACAGTTCAGGTCATATTTATCTAGCAGTTACAAACAACAGAAGAAAAAGAAGAGGAAACATAATGAGAGATACTCACTCGGCATACTTCTCACGCCATTCATCACTAAGCAACAGATTATACAACCTGCGAGCCTTGTCCAGGTGAGGGAATTTATGAGGGTGAAGCTGCTACACAGGGAGCAAAACTTTATAGGAGCTCTGGGCGCACGCTTCGTGCTTACAACATTGCCAGAATCCAAAGCAGGATCTTTCCTAGCACCACCAGCTCTACAAGCCACTATTCCAACAAGGGGAGATAACCTTTGGCAGCAGCACTCCTCGTGACTCTTCCAACGCCAGCAATCTTGTCAAACACATCATCATCGCTATCTATCAATTCCACAATGGGATTCTTGGGTGTACTAGGGCTCTCTGCACAAGCAGCCGTAGAACCTCTCAGAGCTCCCAACCGCCCCTTCATAACACCAGATCTTGTCTTTTCGAGAGAACGCCCCTGGCTAAGATCAATAGCTACGCGCTCGTGCTCCGAGAACTGGCTGCCAAAGAACCTGTAGTCATGCTCACCAAGATCCAGCCACTCACTTGAAAAAAAAAACAAAAAAAGAAGAAGACCGCAAAAAGGGTAAGTTCAAATACATATTTCATGACAGTACTAATAGAGAAGTACAAGCTGCAAAAAAATTACAAAAGTCCATGCACACGTACAGGGTTCGATGCCAAACAAACCCCGGAAGTCAACATCAAACACATCGCTAGTTGCGCAGGTATACAGCAAAGTCTTCCTGATGTCAAGAATGTCTTCATGGCCGTAATCGACCATTTCAATTACACCATCCTCCCGACAATGATAGGTCTTGCAGTTTTGTAGCATAAAGAATCCATAATCATGCCTGTAAACAAAAGGAAAAAACAAAAATGGTACAACACAAATCCGAAAATACAGGAACAACTCCTCCCAGCAACAAAAACAACCAGCAAAAATCATTAAAAACGGATACTCACGTGTTTTCCTGCTGCGGCACCCGCACAAATTCGCAAGAGAAACCATCAATATGCACTGGCGAGAACGGTTTGGCCCTGTCTACACTCGACTCCCTCCAAAGCTTCTTTATATTATTTATCATATTCCTTAAGAATCTAACTTCATCACCCGAGGTTTCATCACGGAGTGAATCAAGACACTTGAAACGACGAAACCTCAAATTCAGAACAATCAAGCACCAATGCCCAGATTCATTGCTAGGCTTCATGGTAGCCACAAATGACGGCGGATCAAATGTAGGGAAAAGAAGCTGGAAAAAAATCACAGAGGAAAAATGAATTTACCAAATCATAATGAAACAAAAAATTCAGCCTCCAAACAATAAAATAAAAGAGGGAAATTGAAATTCAGAAGTACAAACAAAAAATCAGATAATCATAAGAGTTTATATCCACCGCCCAAAATTGAGGAACAATCATATCAGTTCAATTTCCTTGCGACAATAAGTGCAGCTTTAAAAAAAGAAGCAGGCATCATTCATAAGTATAGGTGTAAAAGCAGGTTAATCAAGTTCATTCCCCCACCTCCCAAAACTGCAAAGAAAACATGACAGTTCTAGTTAATGAATACAAAAAGTCCAAGTTCACCTACTTGGTAAAAACCATCAGCGCCTGATCTCGTGAACCAATTTAGCACATTGGAATCAATATTTCCATCACGGATCTTGGTCTGTTGTACAAAAAGAACAACAACAGTTAGAAAATTGGCAAAACAAAGTTATCATCCTATTTACAAAAAAGCAAAATACTGACCGTCACCCATCTAGGAACTATCAACTTGTCAGTGTCTCAGTACTTCTGACGTAGAGAATATAAAACAACGTCAGCACTGTCTGAGTTGAGCATGCCAGTGGGGACAAACGCTTTAGCAATAGAACCAACACTGGCATCACATTCTTTATTTTGAAACATCGGCTTGTGACTAGAAAAACACAAAAGATTACATGAATTAAAACTACTGCAACAACAACAATAATCATACGGGAGAAAGAAAAGGAGACAAAAATGGGCCGGGCGAAAATCTCAAACTAACCATTTCGTACAGTTCGTGCGCAACCTCGTAACAGCGAAGAAAAACGTATCAACCTTAACAACATTACCACTTTTTGCTTGCAGAAAAAGAAGAAAAATAATAAGTTCAACAACTACAAGAGAACATGTCCAAAATGCCAAAATTGAGAAGTACGCCTCATTTACAAGTCCTTACCTGGACTATCAGGGTTTGACGACGACGGTAGTTCCTGTGATGAGACCATTATGCCTCCAGTTTCAGGGTTTGACGATGGGACATCTTGAGAGGACACCAATATTGCTGCGCTTTCAGGGTCTGTAGAAAGAAAATCCTGGGACGACAAGAGCGCCTCCTGTGTCGAGGGGTCAGAAGAAATTGAGAGAAGTAAATCATCATCCTCGGATGGCACCTCCTCCACGCTAGAAGCATCTTGCAATGCATCACCATAATCAAGACCTCCAGGCGGGAAATTCTTCGGCGGGAAATCTTCACAATCAGGAACATTTTCATTCCCAGCAATACCAACACCAGGCGATTTGGCATCAAGTATGTTGGCAGCGCCAGCATCCTCATCAGCAACTTTGTTACCAACCTTGCGCCCACTACTCAATGGAACACCACGAGCATCATCTCCACCACTAAGGACAACCTCACGATCAACATCAGTAATATGACAAAAAAAATTCAGAAAAAGTGAATAATATGAACAAAACTAACAATAAAAAATAAGCTACCAGGAGGTGCATAGAAAAACAAACCTTGGAAGCATTCACAGCAACATCATTGATCTTGTTGCTGCTAACATTCAAAGCAACATCACCAACGGGCAAACAAGGCTCATCGCCAACAATAGGACCCTGATTCAAATGTAATGAGGCAAAAAACCAATGCTATTATGAGCAACAATAAACATAAGGAATTAAAACAACAGTAACAAAAAAGGTAGCTACCCCCTTGCAAACTCTAAACGGTGTGGGATAGAAAAATGAACAAGCAAGACACATTGGTGCGCATGAAAATTCAAGAAAATATGAATAAACACAATAAAAATGAAAATAACCTTGCACTTATCAGTGGATGGATCATTATCTCCATGGTCAACGGCAGCCTCAACATTATGACTGGTCTCCTGCATGAAAAGAAAAATTAATAAACAGATGTAGATCAGGAAGTTCAACTACAATACTGACAGCAGAACAACATAGTAAAAACATACAAACAATGAGGACTGACTCACATTAACAACAGGGTGTTGCAAGCTAACATCGTTCGTATGCTGATCAGAAACATTAGCCTCAGTACCATCATCAGCCCTGCTGTCGGTGCCAGCAGCCTCATCCTGATCAATCTGCATGAAAGAAAATTATTAATAAATAGATGAAGATGAGGAAGTTCAACTACAACACTGACAGCAGAACAACAAAGTAAAAATTGCAAACACCAAGGACTGGCTCACATCAACATCAGGATGCTCCAAGCCAACATCATTTGTTTTTTGATTAGAAACATTAGCCTCAGTACCATCACCAGCCCTGCTGTCGGTGGCAGCAACCTCATCCTGCTCAAACTGCTTGATAACAACATTTGCACTTTCTTCATATGGCTTGCAACGAGAGTTTTGCGTAGTTCTGAAATGCTTCATGTTGTTCAACAGACGAACTGAGCTCTGAACTAGATCGGCGGCACCGTCACGCATATCACCGATTAAAATTCTCTCCATCTCAATGTAGTCAACAACTTCCTCAGCATTAAATTGACGACCTTCAGGGAGGATACCATTGATATAGCTCAGACGCTCAACTGTCGTTGGGACCTTTTGCAGCTAAGAATACACATTACTTAAGATATGCACAACGCGCTCCAACGCTGAAATAGCAACATCAATACCAAAACCCTGCCTCTGTGAAGCACTAGCATTACTAGGGCCAGGGGGACATAACCAGCACCCTCAACACCAAGGCCATCCCTCAACTGATCGGGCAGAGATGAAAACTTCGGAACCTGAGACGACGGCATCTCCAGGACTGGCCGTTTATAAACTCGGAAAAAAACAACCTCCTCATGAGTTTTCCACTACAAACAAGGGGAAAAATAGTTAATCAATCAATGCAACACATAGGGAAAAATAAATCATGATATTAACAAATTTAAAATCAACACCACTAATAAACTTTAACTGTCATTGCCAATTTGTTAGTATTTACCAACAGGCCAGTTGAACAAAGTTATTCAGTTCAACCACACATGAAACAACAGTACTAAAAAACCATACCTAAACCTCACAAAGCTTAATAAATGACAAAATATAAACATATAACTCTGCAATACACATGTCCACTACAACAAAAAATAGCTATACCTAAAATAAAAAAGGTCTGCAAGACATAAAACAAATAAAACTCACCGGAAGCTTCCCAAACACCCAAGTCTTTGGATCTGCATTGCCTTTTTCTATCAAATCTGCATCAACAGATCAGAAAGCTTGGTAGGATCCATGAAACATATGCGGGGGACTCGCATGTCAGGCTCCGCAGTCTTGCCACGGATAAGGCAGTCAAGGTACATTAGTACAGGCCCTATGGCATAGCCTGTGATTGCCTTCCCCATGGTATCACCATCCTGGTACTTGGCAACAACCCTTCTAAGCTCATCAACCATCAGCTGGCAATAATCCATTTTAGCCATGTCCTCAAAGACGAGACCCTCAAACATTGCTGCCTCTCTGGAAACATGCGGGGAAGAACCAGGCAACACAACCTTCATAAACACAATAATGAAGAACACTTTCAGAGCAAGGTCATCTTTGCTAGGATCCTTGACGAGCACCTTGAGCTTATTCCTCAAAGCCTTTGTCTTGATATCTTTGTTCCTGCTAATGTCAAGCTCCGATCTTAACTTCATCAGAGCGTCATCATATCCGTCCTTTGACGGCCTTGGCGCAGAATGACCACCATGAGGGAAACCAAATAATTGTTGTATAACATCGCTAGTGATGTGAAGCTTCTTATTAGCCTCACCCATGTCAAGAGTCATTGTATCAGAATCTATCCTCAGGTACAAAACTCCCATCAGAGGGCGGGAAATGTTAGACTTCACCCTCCACTTGAAGATAGAACCAAAACCAGATGCATGAACCCTAGCCACATGCCGACTCTCGAGCAATTTAGCACAAGCTTCAACCTCTCTCAACGAACATCGCACAGTTAAGTTCAATTTCCGTTGGTCACCTTCATCCAAGGCAACTTTTCCGGCATTGCCTCCCACCGGCCTGACCGGACTCATAACGCTAACAGGCTGTAAATGAAAATAAAGAAGCCACACCTTAAATAAATGAATATAGAAAACAAAACAAGCATATGAAGGCAAGTAAAAACAAAGAAAAGATTGCACAAGTTCAACTATTAAAACAACATCAGTACCACCCTCAATTGATGCAAACAATGACCAACCTCACCTGGCCAGCATACCAGCCCAAACACAAATTAAATCATTGCAAGTACAACTAGTAAGTCACATGCAGAACAAAACACATACCACTGCAAACAATGAATATAGAAGACAAAACAAGCATATGAAGGCAAGTAAAATAAAGAAAAGTTTGCACAAGTTCAACTATTCAAACAACATCAGTACCACCCTCAAATAGATGCAAACAATGACCAGCCTCACCTGGCCAGCATACCATCCCAAACACAATTAAATCATTGCAAGTACAACTAGCAAGTCACATGCAGTACATAACACATACCACTGCAAATTCATCTTCTGAATCAACTTCAATATCATCTTCTTCAGATACAGCATCTTCAGCTTCGACACAAGCACGCTTCTTCACACCTTTGTTCACCTTTGCAAGATGAACTTTACGCTTCTTATTTTCTTTCAACAAAGACCGCTCTTGAAGAGGAGACGAAGAAGGCTTCTTATTTGTCAAACCTCATGGACTCCGACGAATAGGGGAGCCACCAAGTTTGCTTGGACCAACTTTCACAGCAACACTATCCGCATCAGCTTTGCTATTACCAGGTTGGGAACCAGCTTTCACACGTGGGCTACGCCTCTATGTGCCATCAGGATTTCGATCTGACATCTTCCTCTTCAAAACAGCTTTCTTCTCCTTAACTGCATCACGATTAAACACTTGCGTCAAACGAGTTTGCATCAAGTTTGTCTTCACAGGCATGTCACTTCCATGAGATCCGGCATCAACAGTTGAAAAAGCCGCGTCACCACCTTCATCGCCTACACATTTAGGAGCTTGAGCAACATCAACATCACTTTCTTGCACACAGACAACCTTTTGACGCCGTTCCAACTCCTTTCTCCTTTGGAAATCATACTTCTTCTTTCTTATCCTTTCATCATCGAGCTATAACTGCATAGGAACATCCTCAGCCTGGGTAACAGGCTCAGTGCCATCAACACTTTGAGACTGAGTAACAGACAACTGCAAGCTGCCATCACCATCATCAACGTTAAGAGAATACATTCCATCATTAATATCTTTAACAACATCAGCAATGTCGTCAGGAAAACCATGGCTGTCATTAACTGCATAAACCAATAACATAAGCACACACATATAAAATTAAAATAGAATTAACATTGCAGACACAAGATAAATAAAGCGCATAGCATCAGACACAAACGAAAGGAACAACTGATGTAACTAAGCATACATATGTATTAAAGGCTGATAAAAAAGAGCAAATATAAGGGAACCACCAACAACATTCGCAAGTTCTTCTAGAGTATTTGGTGTCTCAAAAATAACATTCACAAGATCTTGAAAGCGTTCTGATTTGTCAGAATCAGGAGGCACCGGCACTCCAACATCTACAACAACATCATAATTAGCAAAAAAGTACATGAACAAGCAATCAGTTCAACTATGTGAACACTACAAGTTCACCCAATAAAACAAATATGAACACACCACTGGCAAAACAAACTTCAGAAAAGACAACTCTTTCAACACCAGACTAGTTCTTCACTGTCTACTACAACCTATTCAAATGCCAGGACATCAGTTCAAACTACACATGGTGATAAGTACTAAAACCTGTCTGCAGGTCGCATCAACTACCAAAACCACACACACCATACATTCTAGGGAAAAATTAACAGATATCAAAATACATACAACTTATAAAGTCGATACGGCAACAACTGTACAACCTAAAAACCAGATCTGTTAAAACATCATCCAAAATACAGGGAAAATCACCTGCATTCAATTTGTCCGGACTGGATGATGCACCCATTGAGATCTACAGTCCTAAAATCTGCCGAACCAGATCTGCAAGACACCTGAACAAAAATTAGGTTTCTGAACTATTTCAAAAATGAAGCACGCCATACAAAAGCAAAACTCTTACCAGCAAACACAAAATCCGCCACGCAATCCAGTATCACTGCCGCCAAACGCTTGTTCAATAACAAAGGAACCCTAGCGAGTGCAGCCTGGGACAGCAAGAGAGCAATAGATTAGAAATAGAGAGAAAATTTGTACATAAGAGGATGCAAGAAAAGTCAATGGTAGAGCAAAAGGAACAAATAGAGCACACGGACCTCCACCCCTGGGGTTCAACCCTCCGGGCGACGCTCCCGCGGCGAAACAGGAGTAGCAACTTCCCCTGCGAGAAGAGAAGAAGAGGGGAACGAAGACGGAATCGATTTGGGGACGGGAGAGGAGCGGAACGGGGAAGATCGGAGGTTAAAAGGTGAGTGGGAGGGTTAAAAGGTGAGTGGGAGAAAACGGACGGCTAAAGCCCACAACTGTGGCGAAGCCCACTATCTCTCGGCAGTTACAAAAGATGATACCAAAAATCAAATACAATAAAAAATCAATATAGAGGGAGAAAACAAACGGCTAAAGTACAAATAATAACTCACAACAGTACAATAAAAATTATCAAAAAGTACAAATGAAAAAATAATTCATAACGGTGCTGGTTTTTCCCCTAAAAAATAAAGATAAGATAACAGGGGCAAGTCATGTTACGGACTCGCTTCCGCATGCGACGCCGTGGCACGCCGCGTCGTCGCCTGCTATGGCTCGTTCCTGGCTCGGCCTCGCCGGAATGGGGGAGGGGGGGTCCCTCCCCCCTCCCCCCCGGCTCGTCCTTGCGCTAACGCGACAGTGCGCTCGTTTGACAGGCGCGGTGAGGTTATTCTGTCCCCCCACACACGCACCCACACACCCCCCTAAGATAGATAATGGGGCAAAGTCCATACAAGGAAGATGTGTCAATACAACTATGCCCCTCGGTACGGTGCGGTGCGGGGGCAAGTCATGTTACGGACTCG
>NC_041383.1:614634961-614642147 GCF_002162155.2 Triticum dicoccoides
CCCCCCTCCCCGTCGGCTCGGCCTCGCGCTAACGCGGCAGTGCGCTCGTTTGACAGGCGCAGTGTGGTTATTCTGTCCCCCCACGCACCCACACCCCTAAGATAGATAATGGGGCAAAGTCAATACAAGGAAGATGTGTCAGTACAACTATGCCCCTCGGTACGGTGGGGTGCGGGGGCAAGTCATGTTACGGACTCGCCTCCGCATGCGACGTCGCGGCATGCCGCGTCGTCGCCTGCTACGGCTCGTTCCTGGCTCAAGGACAAAAAAGTACCAGTCCCAGTTACTGGTGTAGTCAAGTACTAGATTCGAAAAACAAAAAATGAAAAAATTGACCGCCCAAGGACAGGCGCAGGCCCTGACAATGCTAAACACTTGAACTCGAGCCCGTGGGCGAATCCCAAGTAATCCGCACAAACGCAGGGCCTACCGTCCAGGGCCCACAAGTCAAGAGAGAGACAGCGAGCACCGTGTATAAGCACTCTGGTAAGCGTTCACAGGAGTTTGACTGGTGAGCCTCGGCTGCGCTTATAAACAGGTCTAGAGCCCCCTCGACTAGCGAGGTGGGACTAAACCCATAGCGCACGCGCGCGCCGTGCTGCACAGCCGCGCGGGACGAGCTATCCGGGCCGAAAACAACGACCCAGGCCGATGGCCCAACACAGTACTTCGCCCCATTATAAAAATCCAGCAGATCACACACGACAAAAAAAACAAAATGCAGATAATTTTAAAAAAACCTCACAAGAAAAATCAGTTAATAAACAAAAATATTGTAAAAAGTTCAAACACATCTTAATGGTAAGAAGTAAAAAAATATAAAAATATATAAAACTGTAAATAAAAATTTTAGAAACGGATTTATAAAAAGTTCAACTACTACAATTCATAAGGTTCAAATACAAAAAAAATAGTACTGTGCAGCGAAGATTAAAATTTTTTAATTTTAAAAAATACTAAAACTATTATTATTAAACTATAAAAAAGAAAAAATGTGCTCCAAAATTCATGTAAAAAAGTAAGAAAAAATATTATACAACAAACAAATTTGATTGGTAATTGACAACCTAAAATAGATCAGTACTATCATTAACAGAATGTAAGTTCATCAAACTCAATAACAAAAAGGGGTTCTAAAAACATCATCAGCGTATAGCACCGTCTGCGAGTTATGAACATGAAAATATACCAGTCAGAACAAAGGATGCCCATCAGTTCAACTATAAAAATGTTCCAGTACTAATATAAAGAATGTAGAAATAAAACAATTATACTTGAGCAGAACAATAGGAAAAACATTACATAACTTGTCCCAAACCATTCTGATAATACCATACAATTCAACCATCTCACATGCAAATGTTTTAAAAGAAGAAATACCGCAACATAATCAACCACACACAAATCTCACAACCGGCGTCATTTGCCACACTTAAACCTACAACACATAAATTCTGAACGTCAGAGAGTCGTCTTCTCTGGAGAACATAACCATAACCACATCACCATCCTCAAATCCAGACTCTGCCACGAACTCCTTCCACCCAGTAGTTAGGTTGATGCAACCATCAAAGTCGATGTGGTAGGTAACATCCATCAACTGACACCCATTCTTGTCTAAAGTCTCCATCTTCAGAACACCAGAACTAGGAGCAACAATTCTGATCCTAGGTGACATTTTCTGCAAATGGGCATGGGAGTACAAAACAAATTGAACACCTGACATAACTGAATTTTTACACCGATATAGGAATGATTTGCATAACAAACTAAAATGGAAAAAATCTGAACCAAAACAATAACACAAAACTAACTAGACATGTGAACTGACTAAACTGAAGAAATATACATATCAATACACCTACAGTAAAAACATCTATTCATAAACAGATCAGGGATTATACAAAAATGGATAAAATACTGTTAAGTAATGAACAAATACACACAGAAATCCCTACTGTTAAATTCTGACAAAACCAAATTAAAAAATATAGACAAACTATTCATAAGACAAAACTGCAGATCCAGTCCATGGGATTCAAACAGAGACCAACAAAAAAGTAGAAAACAAAATGAATAGATACACATACCCATGATTCCTTCAAGTCACCATCCTCCAGGCGACAAACATAGGGTGTACAAAAGCCATGGTTGTTGTACAACAGACAAGAAAGTTGCACATGGCGCTCAGTCTGAGTGAGCTCCAAACCAGACTTGTACACACATCCGTCAGCTATGCGTGCCATCTTTGCCAGGCATCCGCATGAACAATCCTCCATGGAACACATAGGAACAGAGAAAAAGGCAATGAAGAGAAGAGGGAGGAACCTAGATCTGATTCTGAAAGAAGGAAGAAAAAGGAGGGGGAAGACTTGGCCACACACCACACATAGATGGATAGAGTTTATAGTCAGGGAGACTCACAGATTATAAAAATAGTAAATAGGCAGGTGGGCAGCCAGCTGGTAGGAAATAGTTATTACACAAGCCATGCAACATTTGACCGCAAATCAGTTCAACTTCACAAGCAGTTCAAAGGTGCACATGTCGAACATATGCAGACAAAACAACACATTCAGAGAAAAAAACAGTTGAATTCATTTAGTCATTCAAACATCTTCCCCCTCACAACAAAAATCTTAAAAACATAATATTCACTACTTCAGTCATAACGATCAAAGAGACGACACCATTTGGCCCTGGTGGATGGATGTGGAGCCGTGGCTGCTCTCGCCCTAGCCCAACTAATGATCTGAATATGGTTCCTTCCCCTGCCCCCTGGGAAAAGAAGCTCCAATTCATCGGAGTTGCAAGTATCCATCACCTCACGCGCAAGCCGTCTGTTGAACTCTGCCTCCAGTTCCTCCTCGGTAGCACGTCGCGCCATCTGCCTGCGCCTGTGCCTCCTCCTCCTCTGCTCTGCTACTGCAGCCCTCACATCTATGGCGTCCCCCTCCTCCTCTGTGACCTCTCCCAGCTCAGGATCCATCTCGCTTTTCTTTGGTTGCAGCTCGTAGAATGAAACTAACAGAGGGCTCGGGCTTTATAATCAAAGTGCAGAGCTATCGGTGTGAATCCAGTCCCGATGTCAACACACAGTAATACAACTTTGACACGCAACAGTCCAACTACACATACGGCGGCAATTCCAACAACACTGAAAAACATGCAACTTAATTGCACAGTTTGACCAGATTACAAGAAATCACATCATACAGTCAGCCGCCATACACCACCTCCGCCAACGACAAAATAACATGGGAATCCGGGGTAGAAACAACTCAAAGAAGCAAAATTGACAACACAAATCTTTTCATACAATCCTCATATCTCTCCTTCCAACGCCAATTCAAAAAGTAAAACAACAGCAAAAGAAGAACAAATTTCCATGGCGGGCGTGGAAAACAACCAAGAACACCAAAACTTGTAATCATAAATTATAGATGAAAATAATCTCCAAAAACTCTAACATACCGATAATTCTCACATCAAAGACAACAAACACGATGTAAATTGAGGCCCACGAACACCAAGTAAACACCGACGCCCAAAACACGTCCGCCGCCAAAATGCACATGCCGTCACCTCCGGTGACTACAGGTTGCAAAACACATCCAGCTGAGTGCGCGCATGTGCGGAACCCTTTACATGTCTCCTCTAGCAACGAATGGCCCGCAGCATCGCGTCGGAGAACGACCGGAAACTCCATGTTGCATCCCCTGTTTCCGTCCGTCGTGCACGCAGGAAGATCAGTTCAGGTGGAAACCCACGTCAGTCCAAACTGTGAACCACGTCAATTTAGAGAGGGTAACAGAATAATATTCTGTTACGCGAAACAGAATAGCCCAGATGTATATATATATAGGAAAAATACATCCTACTACCAGGTGTAGTTACACCCACTTCTCATATACTACTTTGTGGTAGTATATACTCTACTTTATAATTTTTAGTATGTTCATATACTATATCTAAGATACTCCAAAGTGAGTTATACAAAAAAATTGCAAGTGTGCTCATAATTTTATTATATTTGTGAAATACGTACATATTTGTACACGAAATTGAGTATGCATAAAATATGGTACGTACTACCAAAAAAGTAGTATATATATATACTACCTAAATATTCTTATATAGTACATACTACGTGTACATACTCTCTGATATGATAGATACTACCTAGAACGTACGAAATAAAAGTGGGAGTAACTACACCCGGTAGTAGTAAAAATTTGTTTTTTCCTACTACCAGGTGTAGTTACTCCCACTTTTGTTTCATACGTTCTAGATAGTATCTATCATATCGGAGAGTATGTACGCATAGTATTTTATATATAAGAATGTTTAGGTAGTATATATATACTACTTTGTTGGTAGTATGTATCATATTTTTTGCATACTCTATGTGACGCCCCCGATTCAATCGTACACTAATCATGCATGCAAATGTGTACGATCAAGATCAGGGACTCATGGGAAGATATCACAACACAACTCTACAAATAAATTAAGTCATACAAGCATCATAATGCAAGCCAGGGGCCTCGAGGGCTCGAATACAAGTGCTCGATCATAGACGAGTCAGCGGAAGCAACAATATCTGAGTACAGACATAAGTTAAACAAGTTTGCCTTAAGAAGGCTAGCACAAACTGGGATACAGATCGAAAGAGGCGCAGGCCTCCTGCCTGGGATCCTCCTAACTACTCCTGGACGTCGTCAGCGGGCTGCACGTAGTAGTAGGCACCTCCGGTGTAGTAGGGGTCATCGTCGACGGTGGCGTCTGGCTCCTGGACTCCAGCATCTGGTTGCGACAACCAGAAGAAAGGAAAGGGGGAAAAGGGGGGGAGAAAGCAACCGTGAGTACTCATCCAAAGTACTCGCAAGCAAGGAACTAAACTACATATGCATGGGTATATGTGTAAGGAGGCCATATCAGTGGACTGAACTGTAGAATGCCAGAATAAGAGGGGGATAACTAATCCTGTCGAAGACTACGCTTCTGGCAGCCTCCGTCTTACAGCATGTAGAAGAGAGTAGACTGAAGTCCTCCAAATAGCATCTCCAAGTAGCATCTCCAAATAGCATCTCATAGCATAATCCTACCCGGCGATCCCCTCCTCGTATCCCTGAGAGAGAGCGACCACCGGTTGTATCTGGCACTTGGAAGGGTGTGTTTTATTAAGTATCCGGTTCTAGTTGTCATAAGGTCAAGGTACAACTCCAAGTCGTCCTGTTACCGAAGATCACGGCTATTCGAATAGATTAACTTCCCTGCAGGGGTGCACCACATAACCCAACACGCTCGATCCCATTTGGCCGGACACACTTTCCTGGGTCATGCCCGGCCTCGGAAGATCAACACGTCGCAGCCCCACCTAGGCTCAACAGAGAGGCCAGCACGCCGGTCTAAACCTAAGCGCACAGGGGTCTGGGCCCATCGCCCATAGCACACCTGCACGTTGCGTACGCGGCCGAAAGCGGAACTAGCCCCCTTAATACAAGAGCAGGCTTACGTTCCAATCCGGCGCGCGCCGCTCCGTCGCTGACGTCTGAAGTGCTTCGGCTGATACCACGACGTCGGGATACCCATAACTACTCCCACGTAGATGGTTAGTGCGTATAGGCTCGTAGCCGACTCAGATCAAATACCAAGATCTCGTTAAGCGTGTTAAGTATCCGCGAACGCCGAACAAGGCCAGGCCCACCTGTCTCCTAGGTGGTCTCAACCTGCCCTGTCGCTCCACCACAAAGTAACAGTCGAGGGCCGTCGGGAACCCAGGCCCACCTCTACCGGGATGGAGCCACCTGTCCTTTCAGCCCCCTCGTCAGAATCACTTGCGGGTACTCAATGAGCTGACCCGACTTTAGTCACCATCTGTATAGTAGGTATGTATGTATAGTATATACCCGTGATCACCTCCCGAGTGATCACGGCCCAATAGTATAGCAAGGCAGACTGACAAGAATGTAGGGCCAATGATGATAAACTAGCATCCTATACTAAGCATTTAGGATTGCGGGTAAGGTATCAATGACTGTAGCAGCAATGACAGGCTATGCATCAGAATAGGATTAACGGAAAGTAGTAACATGCTACGCTACTCTAATGCAAGCAGTATAGAGAAGAATAGGCGATATCTGGTGATCAAGGGGGGGGGGGCTTGCCTGGTTGCTCTGGCAACAGAGAGGGGTCGTCAACTCCGTAGTCGAACTGGGCAGCAGCAGCGTCGGTCTCGTAGTCTACCGGAGAGAAGAGGGGGAAGAAACAATGAATACCAAGTAAACAGATGCATATCGATGCATGACATGTCAAGAAGCGATGCTAGGCGTGCCCTTACGTGGTATGAGGTGGTACTGGTTAAGGGGGGAATCATCCGGGAAAGTATTCCCGGTGTTTCGTGTTTTCGGGCAGAGGAGCCGGAGGGGGAAAGTTGCGGGTTCGATAGGTTAGGGGGGTGTGGCGGACGAACGGACTGCGTATCCGGAATCGTCTCGTCGTTCTGAGCAACTTTCATGTAGAAAGTATTTTCATCCGAGTTACGGATTAAAAGATATGATTTTCTAAAGATTTAAATCATTTTCGGAATTTAATTATTTATTTAATTAATTCGAAAAAAATGTATTTATGACGTCAGCATGATGTCATGCTGACGTCAGCAGTCAACAGGGTTGACTGAGCCAACCCTGACATGTGGGTCCAGTGGGACCCACCTGTCATTCTCTATTTAGGTTAATTAGGGTTTAGGTTAATCTAATTACAGTTTAATTAAACTTAACTAGTTAATTAATTTAATTAAACCGGATTAATTAACTTAATTAACTACTTAATTAACTACTTAATTAATTAATTAATTAATTAATAATTTTATTAAATCATTTTTAATTTTTTTAATTTTATTTATTGTTATTATTTATCTTATTTATTATTATTATTATTATTATTATTATTATTATTATTATTATTTTTAATGTTCTGGGGCGAGGGCCCCGTTTGTCATAGGCCCCTAGGGGGGGGCCTTGCGGGTTTCGGGCGCAGGCGACGGTTGTCGCCCGAACGGGCGCTGGGCGTGCTGGCGCCCGACCCGGAGGGGGGGGCGAGCAGGCGCAGCTGCGGCGCGGGAGCCGGCAGCAAGCAAGGGGCGGCGCCGGCGCGGCCTGGCACGGCGGAGCCGAGGCGGGAG